>NW_027513229.1:0-242248 GCF_048772815.1 Callospermophilus lateralis
AAATCAATCAGATATCTAACAAAAGTACTCATGAATGAGTAATCCCATATCAAATTTACTTTACTTATTTATCAAAAAGTTAGAGAAATGTATTGAACAGTGTAAACCATTTTTATGTTGAAGGAAAGGTACTAGAGCCAAGGCATATTAGACATTTTGTAGATGTTAATATTTTGTTAGATGTTTGAACACCTAGAAAACTTTGTAAGCTTAAATTTAAAGACATTTGTTTTTATCTCTTTATCCAATTTAAATTGAAACATTGAAATCACGTGAATTAAAGATCTTTGGATCCACTTTTTTAAAATTTGTTTTTACGAGAGCTATTTTTTTATGAGCGCTCCTTATATATGTTAATTTGTGTATCATATATATGATATACGGATATATGTATATATAGACATACAACACATAACAATTTGTGCACACATAATAATAGTAAAGGCCTTGTAGCTTTTCGTAGTTGAAATCTTTATTGCAATGTTTCAAAAAGTCCACAGTTGGTCAAAGATAGAACTGATCAGAAAAACATTAACCTAGGTCTGTATGCTCAAAATCATGAGGTCAAAAAACATAAAGTATCTAAGAAAAAAAATAAGAGTCCTAGAAAAAATGACTTGCCAGTAATTAGTAAATAACATACAATTTACCTTTTTTTCCCTTAGACCTCAAATCACTCTCCTACAAAGCTTGCAGGCTTCTTTCATTTGCATTTCAACATAAGTCATGGCTGAGGTCTGGAAGGAGCAGCAAAAAAACTGCTATTCTGAACAGACATCTCAGGACTAAGGCATTTTAACCATAATTTTCAGGTTCAGATGTTGAAAATTATGATACAAGTTTAAGATACAATTCACAAAATTTTATAAATTTACATCTTGTTTTGTCAACAGACACCATACTATGATTTACTATTTATGTCCAAATTAATGCACTGGTACACACAGTGACATTTTCCCAGGCTACCCAATTCAAAATTGGTGAAAAAAAAAAAAAAAAAGACCGTATGATTGGGAAGTTTCTTGCCAACTTGGAAGTAGAGTTCTTCAGTTATCCATCCTAAGTATTTAAGTTCTCTGGCATGAATTATCTGAAATCATAAACTAAACAATTACCTAAACCCGACTTTTTACTCAAAGATTGTGCAATGCTTCAAAAACCCATTCAGTTACCAGATTGTTAAAATTAAACATCATCATTTAGACACACATTCAGCTAAGATCATTCCCCAAAAACAATTTATAATATCAACACATTATTGCAGATGTCTTAAAGGGCCAGAAACTAAGACACAATACAGACAGAAAGGAGGTCCAGACTATGGCTGTCAGACAGAACCCTTTAAACCAGAGCAGATAAGAGAAAAATCTCCTACAGCAGTGGCACCATAGATGTCCCCACAAGGGGACCAGATGTTTTCACAGAAGGGCAACCTGAAATGTAAAATAAAGTGTCTCCATGGTGACTTTACTGCATTTAGTGTCACCTTTTTCTTTTTCTCTTTTTTTAACAAGACAGAGGTGGCATAATCCTTACAGTGCAGGGAAGGAAGGAGGTAATTCCCTGAATCAACAGGGCTTTGGCAGCTGCTGGGAGTCCCTCAGTTTCCCCTTTTACATACAGGATTAGCTCCTCTGATTCAGTTCCACATCAAGCATGATCTATCTCCTAACATTTCAGTAGATAGCTCTCACAAAGTTCCGGGGCGGAGGGGGGGTACAAGATTTGTAACTTAAAGTTTGGTTCCTGACCTTGAAGCCAATTAATACAAATTTAATAATGAGGACTGGGTTTTGAGAAAAAGAAAAAAGGAGTTTTATTGCTTGGCTAACAAAGGAGAAACACAGGGGACTCTGCCAAAGTTGTGACTCTCTTTATCTGGAGGGACAAGGGGTTTTAAAGGAGTTTCACTTGTTAACCTGGGAGATACTCAGTTCTTAGGTCCCCAGCAGGCATAGCCCTCTGCAATGGGTGTGCTCCAGGCAGCCAGCTAGGGGCTTCTATCATCCTGCTTTACAATGGGGGATAAAGTTCATTGCAGTTCCTTAAAACACAGTCCAAAGGGGTGTCAGGCTTAATCTCTTTATTTCTGATTTTCATGTCCAATATACTTAAGTTTTTACCACCAATATCACACAACAAAACGAACAAAAACAAACAAACAAAAAACCAAAAAGTAGAACACAGAACACAAAAAAACAGAAACCCAGCGCCTAAACACAGAAACAGGGCAAGAGTGCAACATCTTGCTAAAGCTCCAGGGTAGGAGCGCATGCGTGCCCGTCGGCACCTCTCTACAGTTCCAGAGGAATTCCCTACAGAACAGAACAGAGGACAGAAAGATTCTCGTTACTGTCCTGGACAGAAGTATATGTGAGCCTCCCCGTGCCACATCTCTGTCATCAGAAGAGATCTCCCTTAACCAGATATCAGATGTTATAAAGGAGCCACTTACCTATGGAGGCGTCCTCCATCGGGTGCTTGCTAATAGTTTTAGTGCAGAGGTTCACTGCAGTGCTCCCTGGACTAAAGGCTCTCTTCCAAATATAAAGAAGATGGACCAAATCAGGCCTGTGTGGAGAGTGGTTCCTTGGTGCCTATGGTTGATATACCATTCTAATTTGTGAAAGTGCTACAGAAAATAGGGTAAGCCTCCTTCTCATGGTACGCTTGAAAGCAACTGTTTGGACAAAGTGGTTGCCAAGGCAGTGACCTCATTCAGTTCCTGAAGGATGTAACCTCACTTCAATCCCTTGGTAATGGAACTCTCTGAACTTGGGATCCAGGAAGCCAGGCACACAGAGTCTGTCTCAGTCCCAGTCCCAGTGTCTCACTTGCTTCGATTTAGCAAGGACAGAGTCAGTCTTTCTTGGTACCTACTGATGTGAGGATGGCCAAATGCCAGGAGTTCTCTGAAGAGGGGCCTTTCCTGAAAAAGTAGGTAGTGGCTCACAGCTGGCTCCTGACCACTTCACAGAGTTGGACAAGGAGACCAGATCTGAGACAGGAAACGCCATATCGGGGGAACATAGTATGGCCCAGCAGTAAGAGGATACTCTGGAGAGTGAGAGACCTACTTGGGGAAGGAGGTGCCTTTGTGGGTGTGGATGTGTGTTTGTGGTTTTGTCTCATGTTCTGAGAATAGGCAGGAAAGTCGGTTTGTTTGGTTTGGAGTGAACTGTTTCTAGTAAGTTGTTTCACAAGGCGAGTGTTTCTATGTCTGTGTATCCCACTGTGTCCGTGCTTGTAGACATTAGAAAAGAGAATGCATCAATGGATGTTTCCTGTCAAGTAGAAAGCTTCCCAGCATTCATCCTGCCCAATTTATGAATGCACTAGGGCTTGCCTTATCGATGGGCAACACCTGCTATTTTCCTAAGTTCCTGTTTTCTTCCTGAAATCTAGCCACTCTCCAGAATAGGTTCATGCATTTGCATCCACGATATGTACCACCTCCAAGCACTGTGACATGGACATGTACTGGATAGCTGAAGAGAATGGCAAGCATCTCAGAAAAGTCAGATATCACTGTGACCCAGAAAGTCTCAGTAGAGAAACCCTGCGAAGGGCCTTTTGATTACCTATTGTTCTGTTGCCCTGAATGTCAGGAAGGTCTTTGCCTCAGGCCACGCTTTTGTGAAGCCTGAAGAAAACAGTTTTCAAACGGAAATGAATGGGCATCACCTGTGGTTCTTTGCTTAAATGCATTGTAAAGGGATGTGTCTGAATCAGCCTCTTGGCTCTGTGTGAGCCTGTGGCTTAGATTATCAGCACCTGATGGATCTAAAGAAAGATCCCATGTGTGGATCCAAAATCAAAATGGCCAAAAAATCAGTCATTGTTGATGAAGTCTCTCGCATTCCTCTGTAAGGTTCCTGACCTCAATCAAGTGAGAAAAGGGATCCATTGGGTCAATTGAGTTCTTCAAAGCCTTGCAGATGCTAGCCCATAGGTTCTTGGGTTTTCTTATGAATCCAATTCAAATAAAGAATCTAAACCCCACCGTCAGTAGGCCTCAAATTGAAGAACAGAGCTGTATTAATGGCAGGCATATTTGATCACTCCTGGTTCACAGGAAGGGTGTCCAGGCCACTCTGACTTTTGGCAAATGAGGGGAAAGGGAGATTATTTGGGACACTGTCTTGTGCTGCGCCTCTCATGGAATCCTCCTGCCAGAAGTTATGATGAGTGTCTATTTGGAAGAAGATGAGTGCCATTTGGGAGTGTTTTGGTTTTAATTGTGGTCATTTGTGTGGTGGTTGGTAGAGATAATTGAGTCCATCTTGTCTTGAACTTTGGTGTGATTCCCCTTAGAGACTGTGTTTTGGAACTGACCTCTGAGAAGGTACAAGGTCCTGTGTCATTGTATATCCATATTTCTGGGACATCTCTACGGAACGTAATTCAAAGCTAAGTATACCAATCAAGGGCCAAATGAACTTCTGGGCTTCAAATCTAACCTAGATTTCTGTTTTCATACTTATATTGAAAGGTTAATAAAATAGGTACTTGTCACTTCCTGTTTTTCTGTATGCTTAATAAAACACTGTTGAAATCTTGAGAACTGTTTGCTCTTCTTGTTCCCAGAATGTGCTGCCCCCAACTGCCAAACTGCAGAATGTACTCCATCAACCATTTGTACACAAACCGCCCACTCGCCCTTACCCATCAATAAACTTCCCTCCCTGCCCTCTCCAAGGAAAATATATAAGCACTTCTTAAGCTCTTCTCAGGGCTCTCTGCTCTGTTCAAGCGAGCTCTGAGCCCTTGCATGCCGGACTCCCAATAAACCCTTTGCTGTTGCATTAGACAGTCTCTTGGTGGTCTCTTTCATCGATGCTCACCCGACCTTTACTTCTGGTGGCCCCAGCGAGATCCGGCAGCTGCAGATGAAAGACCCCCAACGGGATGCTCTGGGGGTAAATAAGGCCCCTCTTTCTGGTTTCAGGATTCAGGTTAGGGTTTGACAAAATGGCTATTGGTAAAGAGCGTGAGCTCTCTCCCACGGTGGCTGACACACATGTCACAGAGCCACAGGCCATGTCCCTGGGGGATGGACTCGGGAAATCAAGGAACCATAGTCTCCTCGACTCAGTGATATTTTCTTTCAGATTTGGAATTGCCAGCCCATCAGGTTTTGCCGGCTACTCAGTCCTGTTCTCAGTATTGGACGTCCATTGCCTGTCTTTATTGTCTTGTCTTGTCTGTGTCATGTGTTGTTGCTTTCACTGTCTGTGTATATTTCATTATGGGACAGAGCACTTCAATGCCTCTGTCCCTGACCCTTAATCACTGGACCAAAGTCTGCTTAAGGGCTCACAATCTTTCTTTTTCATTAAAACACCAGACCTGGCAGATTCTGTGTCTCAGAATAACCCACCTTTGTAGTCGGATGGCCTCTAGAAGGATGTTTCTACTTCGCACTAATTTGAAAAGTCTGAGATATTGTCTTTCAGCCGGGGCCACATAGACATCCAGATCAATAGCCATATATCTTAACTTGTCAGGACCTCTGCAAATCTCCTCCTCCATGGGTGAAGCCTTTCCTTGTCCCTGCACCCACTCCTACTCCTTCCCCTATGATTCTATCTCTCAAACTCTCTGTTCCTCAACCTCCACCCTCTGTTCTCCCTGAGTCTCAAGACTCTACTCGTCCTTATCCTCTGCCCTTGTCCCCCAACCCCCAAAACCCTGTAAGTAATTCCCCTGCTGCTGACTCAGCCTCTCCACCATTCGAGGAAGCCAGAATGGCCCAGCGCCCTCCAGATGACTGTCCCATGACACACACAGCGCCTCCTTCCCTGGAGGAAGCTGGCCCAGCTAAAAAAACTCAGAGAACTCGCCAACGTTTTCACACCTGCCTACTTGGAATGACTGCCAACAACTCCTAGGGACTCTCTTCATGACAGAGGAATGAGAGAAAAACCTCCTGGAAGCTAGAAAAAAATATCCTCGGACCTGATGGGCGACCAACACAACTTCCCAACATAATAAAAGCTGCCTTCCCCTTTAACCAACCCAACTGGGACCCCAACACCTTTGAAGATAGGGAGCATCTGTCCAATTATTGCCAGGCTCTAATTGCGGGTATCCAAGGGGCCGCTAGGTGACCAACTAATTTGGCCATGGTAAGAGAAATTATTTAAAGGCCTGATGAATCTTCCTCTATGTTTCTAGAGAGAATTATGGAGGCATATAAGAGATATACTCCTTTCGATCCTCAGGCAGCAGATCAAAAGGCATCTGTCACGATGGCCTTAATTGTTGAAGCTGCCATGGATATTAAAAAAAAAAAAAGTTAAAAGAGAGATTTAGTCAGAGAAGCCGAAAAAGTATACTATAAGAGAGAAACAGGGAAAAAGAAAGGGAGCAGATGGAGGATGAGAGAAGCAAAAGAAAGACTAAGGCATTGACTAAGATCCTGGTCACAACAAGAAAGAGGCCAGAAATTAAGACATAAGGTGACAGGAAGCGATACCTGGGCCCGTGCCACAGGCCACCCTGGCCTCAGATCAATGTGCCTACTGTAAAAAAAAAGGACACTGGGCCAAAGAGTGCCCTATAAAGAGACAGACATGCCAGCCAGCCATTCTGACTCTGGGGGATGACTAAGAAAGTTGGGGCTCAGATTCTTTCCCCTAGCTCAGGGTAAGATTTGAAGTGTAGGGGACCCCAGTAAACTTTGAAGTGAATACAGGAGCAGTATACTCAGCCCTTAAGGCCCCATTGGGCCGTCTATCAAATAAAAGGTCTGTAGTTCAAAGGGCTAACGGCAGTAAATATCGGGCTTAGATTTCTAAGAGGACCATGGACCTGGGGAAAGGAAAAATCCATCACTCCTTCCTAGTAATCCCAGAATGCCCGCACCCATTGATGGGCAGAGATCTGCTCACCAAGCTCTGGGCCAAAATAACTTTTAACCCTGAAGGCCCCCAAATGAAATTTCTAAATCCTTCAGTAAAAACTCCTATAGTCACGGCTTTCACTATATTAGTAGAAGATGAACGTCCACTCTTCACACCCCCCAAGACTGATCAAACAGGCAAGCTACCCCAGATGCATGGGCAAAAACTGCTGTGTTAGGCCTGGCCGTGAAACAACCTCCAATAACAGTGGATTTAAAAACCTCAGCCTCCCCAATCAATGTCAAATAATATCTTCTAAGCATAAAAAGCTAAAGATGGGATAAGGCCCTATATTCAGAAATATCTGGCCTTAGGGGTCCTAAGGCCCTGTCAATTGGCCTGGAACACTCCCCTGCTATTAGAAGAAAAAGCCAGGAACCAGGGACTATCACCCTGTTAAAGACCTAAAAGAGATCAACAACAGAGTGCAGGACATTTACCCCACGGTACCTAATCTGTTCAATCTGCTTTGCACTCTGAACCCTGAGCAGAAATGGTATACTGTTCTGGACTTAAAACAAGCTTTCTTTTGCTTGCCTCTGCATAAAGATAGTCAGTTGCTGTTTGCTTTTGGGTGGGTAGACCCAGAAACCGGAAAGTCTAGTCAACTAACTTGGACTAGACTCGCAGAGGGGTTCAAAAACTCCCCCACTCTCTTTGATGAAGCCCTTCACAGAGATCTCAACAATTTCAGAACTACACACCCCGAATTCACCCAGCTTCAATATGTGGATCACCTGCTACTGGCATCCAACACCAAGGAAAACTGAACTGGGACCCAAGCACTATTATCGGAGCTTGCTCAACTCGGGTATAGAGCTTCGGCCAAAATTGCCCAATTTGCCAGCAAGAAGTAATCTTCCTCGACTATTTCCTTAGGGGCGGTAAACGATGGCTCACTGAGCCCAGAAAACAAACCATTGAGCAGATACCAAGCCCATCTTACAGCAGACAACTAAGAGTTTCTTGGGATTGCTGGGTTTTGCAGGTTATGGATAAATGGGTTTGAGTCCTTAGCTGCTCCTTTATACCCGCTGTTAAAGGGAGATGCCCAATTCCAATGGACCCCTAAGTACCAGGAAGTTTTAGATAACATCTAAGGACACTGACATTGAACGCCTCAACTTTACTGAGCTCAGCCTGCAATTACAGAAAGCCCTACACTACGTTAAAAATGTACATCAACTCACTCACCTTGGTTCAAAGAAACTGCAGGCATTCCTGTAGGATTAAGAACAGAGTTTTCCACTAACTGACGCACAGCGAAAGGAAATAATTGAACTGGTAACAAAAGCCTGTCGGGTCAGTCAATTGTTTAATGCTTACCCTTCCAAGTTTCTTAGACGAAAGCACCTACGAGGAACCAGACCAGGACAATTCTGGGAAGTGGACATTACTGAAATTAAGCCAGCAAGGTATGGACTTAAATATCTCCTAGTCTTTGTGGATACATTCTCAGGATGGATTGAAGCCTTACACACACACACACACACACACACACACACACACACACACACACACACAGAAAAAAAAAAAAAAAACGGCGCAAATGGTTCTCAAGAAGATCCTGGAAGATATTTTTCCAAGATACGGTCTGTCTAAGATAATAGGGTCTAATAATGGACTTGTGTTCATGGCCCAGGTAAGTCAGGTGTGAATTAATTGTAAGTTACATTATGCTTATATACCACAGAGCTCAGGAGAGGTAGAAAAAATAAATAGAACCATTAAACAGACCTTAACAAAATTAAGCTTAGAAACCGGCATAAAAGATTGGACTATGCTCCTGCCTTATGCACTGTTTCATGCGAGAAATACTCCCTCAGTTTCTTTGTGTAACCTCACCCCCTATGAAATTCTCTATGATGCCCATCATCCAGTAAGGGACCTAATCCCCAACTCTAAGGCCTAACAATCCCTTCCACACCCCTTGCTTGACAGACTTAAAGCCATTGAAAGAACTCAGTGATAACTGTGGAAACAGCTGGCCACTGCCTACCAACCTGGGGACGAGGGGATTCCACATCAATGTCAAGTAAGAGACTTCGTCAACATAAGACAACATCAGGTGTTATCCCTAGAACCCCGCTGGAAAGGAACATACCAGGTGCTACTTATAACACCTACAGGCATAAAAGTAGACAGAATCACTTTTTGGATCCATGCCTCTCATCTCAAGCCTTCGCTGTGTCCAGACTCTGGTTGGAAACTGGAAAAAACTGGTAACCATTTCAAATTGCGTATTCGCTATGTGGACAAGACTATAGACTCTCCCCTTGGCCACCAGTACTCCTAACCCTCATCAGCCTGTTCAGCAGTGAAGGCTGATCTCAAATCCTACTAGACAAGAAGTATGGTCTATCTCGCATACAGCCCCCTTAGGGACCTGGTGGCTATCTCTCCACCCAGACATTTTTCAGCTTGGTATAGGTCTTTCCTATTGAGATAACCCCAATGAAGAGGATCCCACTAAAGTTCCATTAAATCCCTTCCATACCATAGATAATTGAAACAAACATTATGGATGCACGGAAACGCGAGCCAGATTCAGGTTGGTTAGCCTAGATTACTATATATGCCCGACGGACTATCAAAGCCACAAACAGCCATGGCTGTGTGGGGGGAAAGCCAACTTCTTGTGTAATTCATGGGGATGTGAGCATACCGGGGCTGCCTGGTGGAACCCAAACTCCTCATCAAATTCAGTACACAGCATTGGCCATATAACCAATTAGACAACCAAAAACTATGGTCCCCAGAGGGTTCTCTAGATCCTCAAATTCTGCGTGACATTTTTAACTTCGGCAAGTGCTCAAAAGGGGAAAATTCCCTTATGTGGAATCCTTTTCCCTCCTTCACTCACATCCTGTACTATGCTTCTCCAATAGTTCCTCACCCTCAGCCTTCTGCTCTAGACTCTCTGCTGTCACTCCCACCTCAGCAACCTGATTTCTTCCCTCCAATTACTACATCAAAAACCCAAACCTCTGCCAGTTCTCAGACCATTGCCCCCTTGCTGAGGTAGCAGGTACCGAGGTACCCCTCCACTCACTCACTCCTCTCTTTTTCTGTCTGTGCCTGCACTAGGTCCCACCAAGTCCTCTAAGAAGCTAAACCAAAGCTCAAACCAGCTGAGAAGAGCCCTCAGACCCCTATCCAAGATGTAATAAAAATAGCCTTTAAAGTTGCTTTGTCATCACTGAAAACAGGTTACTAAGAATTTAAAGTCCCTCACAGGCTTTTTGGAATACTCACTCCCATCTTCACCTCTGCTCTACCCGTTCTACTGCTCAAGTTTTGTTCTAGGAAAATCCCAAACCCCTTTTCCATTATTCTTTTACATCTCATCTTCCTCATTCTCAGATCCACGGAGCTGCTCTCAGCCTCGCCTTCCCAGTCTTCCCCCTCTGTACCAGGTCCATAGATATGTCTTAAATAACCTTCTCCAGAAGTCTTCACCGAGGCTTACATTAGGTCTTTCAGCAAAAGAGTCCCTCTGAAAGAGTTCAATGTAGATGAACTTCCACTTTTCGTGTTGCCCTGTTCTACTTGGCCACTCGCTGAAAAAATCACCACCCCTAAGCTTGACACCGCCTTACTAGATTTTCACAAAATATGTGAACAAGGCCTCTGGCCTTGAGCTGGGGATTCACAGAGATGGCTAGATTTCTAAGATAAAAAAGTTACCAATTGGGCTTCATGGTGACAGCTGGCAGGGAGAAAAAAAGAGACAAAAAAGCTCTCCCTTTCCAAGGTGTCTTTGAAAAGTTAACTTGCCCAGAACAGAGGAACAAAAACAAAAACAAAAACTGATTTCTGTGAATTTCTACAGACTGTGAACTTCTGAGCCACTTCCCTTACATGTTGGGTACAAATTCTAAAACTACTGAAACTTGGGCTTCAGGGGATTAATTGATTACAACAGAAGCAATGCCCTCTAAATCCGGATGCAACCAAATAAGACTTTTTTCCTCTGTTTGGTGCTATCTTAGGTCCCTTTCCTTGTCCGTCCCTACAACAGTATAATTCTATACACTTTAACATTATTTATGTTTTCATAAAATGGTCAATATATGTGATTAATTATGTAATGATGCAGATGTTTTCCAGAGTTCTCTATCATGACTTAGGTTCATTTAAAGATCAACTAGGGGGGCATACAACCCGGTTCCACTGGGAACCTGTATCCCTCACTTTAGCCATCCTATTAGAAATAATAGTTGCTGAAGGGGTGGGCTAGTCCATGAGACACAACAAAGACACAATTAGAAGCAGAAATATGCGAAAGTTTAAAGACATTAAAAACCGACATCACAGCTTTACAGGAATTTTAACCTCTCTCTTTCTGAAGTTGTTTTACAAAGCAGGCGAGTGTTGGACCTCCTCTTTATGAGAGAAAGGTGCCTTTTTGCTTGCATTGAGGGAAGAATGTTGTTTTTATGCCGACAATACTGGAGTTGTAAAAGAATCTATGAGTAAATTAAGAAAACGACTTGAAGAGCGTCAAAGAGAGACAGAGGCCCCAAAAGGGAGGTTTGAGTCTTGGTTCACATAGTGACCTGATTAACTGCGCTTTTATCTGCCATGGCCGGTCCATTAAAATTCCTCATATTATTGCTAACGTTAGGACCCTGTTTGCTCAACCGTGTAGTTTCCTTTCTAAACCAAATCGAACCTGTTATTAATCCTAACCATACACTGTTCTCTCAATCTAATTTTACAGAAGAGCAGGGACAGAATTGGTATTAAAATCCAGAATTATAGAGGATCTTCCACCTGCTGAAAACCTCAAAGGTCCACGCAGAAATGATCCCTGGAGAAGATGTAGGCAAGTACGAAGGACCTGAGAGAGCAAAAGTCTTCCATGTCAAACAACCTGCTCAGGATGAAGGGATGTGTCTGAATCAGCCACTCTCTTCTTAATGTAGAGAAGGTGTACCAAAGCAGGCATGTGTTGAGAGCTGCTCCTGCATGCCTATGGTTGACATACCACTCTGACCTGTGAAAGTGTCACAGGAAGTAGGAGCAGCATCCTTCTCATGGTGACCTTGGAAGCAACTGTTAAGACAAAGTTGTTGCCAAGGCAGTGACCTCATTCAGTTCCAAAAGGAAGTGACCACACCTAACTTCCTTGGTGATGGAACTCTCTGAACTTGGAATCCAGGAAGCCAGGCACCCAGAGCCAGTCCCAGTCCCAGTCCCAGTGGTCAAACTTATTTTGATTTACCAAGGACAGACTCAGTCTTTCTTGGGACCTACTGATGTAAGGATGGCCAAATGCAAGGAAAGCTATGAAGAGGGGCCTTTCCTGAGAAAGCAGGCAGTGGCTCACCGCTGGCTCCTGACAACTTCACAGAGTTGGCCAAAAAGACCAGATCTGAGACAGAACAGGCTATTTCCAGGGAACATAGTAAGGCCCACCAGTCAGAGGACACTCCGGATAGTCACAGACCTACTTGGGGAAAGGAGCTGCCTTTGTTGTGTGGGTGTGGGTTTGTGGTTTTGTCTCATGTTCTGAGAATAGGTATGAAAGGCAGTTTGTTTTGTTTGGAGTGAACTGTTTCTTGTAAGTCGTTTGACAAGGCGAGAATTTCTATGTCTGTGTATCCCACTGTGTCCGTGGTTGTAGACATTAGAAAAGAGAATGCATCAATGAATATGTCCTGTCTAGTAGAAAGCTTCACAGCATTCATCCTGCCCTATTTATGAATGGACTGAAGCTTGCCTTATTGATGTGCAACACCTGCTATCTTCCTTAGTTCCTGTTTTATTCCTGAATTCTGGCCACTCTCCAGAATAGGTTCATGGTTTTCTGTTTAAGATATGTACAACCTCGAAGCTCTGTGACATGACCATGTACTGAAGGGAATGGTGAGCATCTCAGAAAACTCAGATATCAGTGTGACCAGGAAAGTCTCAGTGGAGAAACCCTGCTTGGGGCCTTTTGTTTACCTATTCTTCTGTTGCCCTGAATGTCAGGAAGGTCTTTTCCTCAGTCCACCACTTTTTGAAGCCTGAAGAAAACAGTTTTCAAATGGAAATGAATGGGCATTACCTGTGGCTCTTTGCTTAATTGCTTTGGAAAGGATGTGTCTGAATCAGCCTATTTACCCTGTGTGAGGCTGTGACTTAGGTTCTCAGCTCCTGATGGATCTAAAGAAAGATCCCATGTTTACATCCAAAACCAAAATGGCCAAAAGAGCAGTCCTTGTGGATGAAGTCTCTCGCCTTCCTCTGTAACTTTCCTGACCTCCATCAAGTCAGATTAGGGATCCTTTGGGTCAAATGAGTTCTTCAAATCCCTGCAGAGGCTAGCCCATATTTGCTTGGGTTTTCTCAAGACTCCAATTCACATAAAGAATCCAAACCCCACAGTCATTTGGCCTCAAATTGAAGAAGCGGAGCAGTATTAACGGGAGGCCTACTTAATCTCTCCTGGTTCACAAAAGGGTGTCCAGGCCACCCTGAATTTAGGCAAATTAGGTGTAAGAGAGCTTATTTTGGACACGGTCTTGGGGTGTGCCCCTCATGGAAAACTCCAGCCATAGGTTATTGTGAGTGTCTATATGGAAGAAGATGAGCGCCACGTTGGAGTGTTTTGGTTTAAATTGTGGTCATTTGGGTGGCGGTTGGAAGAGATGACTTGGTCCACATGTTCTTGAACTCTGGTGTGATTCCCTTAGAGTCTGAGTTCTGGAACTGACCTCAGAGAAGTATTGCCATAAATAGTGTTGAGATTTTAGGAAGCCAGGCATGAGCGTTGCCCTTGGAAACTGAGTTCTAGGCCCAGGGTGGCTTTCCACAGAGCACTGAGCCTCTCAGCCAGGATACCACAAATTTTATTCTGAAAGATTTGGCACCCATAGTTGAGAGTCAAAACTCATATGGACCTCACATTGTAGACCTAAATGGGCATAACATCATATGATCTTTTGGCCACTCTTTGGGAAGCCTTACCTGTGAGTGTTCTCCAGAGATTTCATTGAAATGAGCTTCCTAACCATTTAATGGTTCCTGAAAGAATTGAAACTCACAGTGCCTCCAACTTCATCCTTGAAAAATGGCTAGATAAATACCATGAAATTTTTGAATTTCCCATCACCAGGTGGCACTGGAAAACCTTTTGATGTCCTGTTGCTGATCATGAATATACCAGACAGTGCCTTGATTGACTGGGTTTCATGTAAATGGTGTAGAACAGAGATGCCAGTAAGTTGGACTCTGTTGAGTAGTAGGTTAGAGCAGTGGTGGGCAGGTATGTGATAAAACATCTGTGGTGGGGCCATGTGTATCTTCCATTGGTTTCAAATGCCTTGTGACTGACATGGTGCAGCCAGCAGAACCTTCCATGTAAAGGCAAGTTGTTATTTGGAGAGGTTTCAGGACATTGTTCAGAATCAGGGTGCTATGGTCAAGGGGGCAAGATATGTAGGATAGGATCCTAGTTCTTGGATCCTCCTGCAAAACCTGACCAACCATACATGACAGAACTTCCTCTTGCACTGTGACCCAGTTGAACTCTTTGTATTTCGTGAAGCAAATACCAAACACCCAGTGCAGCAGGAAGAAACACCACGAAAATGGAAGATGACCATATGGCTTCACAGTGCACACTGGCACACATTTATTCCCCAGTGGCCACAGTTTACCTAAAAAGAGAATTCAGCACTGCTGCCTCATGTACATTGGGAAATAAGAAACCATGTCCTCCAGGTCTCATAGATCCAGACCAAGCTTTTATGGTCTCCCTAGAAAGGAAGCTAAAGCTCCTGACAACAACATATTTTTCAAGTGCCCAAACTCACAGGCAGTTTCTCTAGAAATCTCTAGGCCAGCAGACCTCCATGTTTGTGGAGTTTTTACCCTGTCCCATACTTTTGGAAACTACTCTACCACTTCAAAGGTTGTGAGCTCCTGAGCATATTGCATTCCACAAATTTATTCACAGATTTTCTAAATCTTCTCCTCTAATTGTGTCTTACTTGGGGTGAAGGAATTGTCAAGGCATTGTTCTGGATGAGAGTGGGAATAATTTTGTGTAGCACATATTTACATACACATTGGATTCATTGTTCAATTTTCCATTCGAAATGCTGAATCTTTGACACTAACCCATACCCTACTAGACTCTGACTACTAATTCTAATATGATGGAGAAAAGTAACCCAAACAGAATAGAAATACTAGCACTTCAGAGGAGGCATGGTGGATAGTTGGTTTGCCTTTTGCATGATATAGGGTAGGAGTTATAAATCTTGTCAATTTTTTGTTGAAATAGTTCAGCATGTGTTTTTAAAGTTAACACATATGTGAATTCCTGTCTCCATTTTTCTGTAGCCTATTCAGCACATGTATTTTTATATGCACATATAGAATCCTACCTGGTATCACACGTATATTCTTGAGAGGTGGCTAACTTGGCAGATACAAAGTGTGAGAAGAGATCACTCCTCATTAATGCTTTTGGAACTGAAAATTCAGACTATGAGTGAGCTTCTTAGTTGAAAAACATTATACATAAATCCATGTTCATTAAAATTAATATTTTGGATCTGTGGATGATATATATTTCACAATGAATTTTAATTGGCATATATATTGCTACTATTTAATGTCTCTGTGTGTGTTTTGTGTGTGTGTGTATATATATATATATATATATATATATATATATATATATATATACTCTCTAGATTTTTCAAAATATAAAATATATGTGTCCTATTATACACTCCCTAAATTCATTCTTGTTCATGTATGTGGTTTTATATTAAACTTTTCATAAGATTATTTTAAAAATATTCATCCACCTGAAATACATATTTGTTTTCTAGTACTAAAAAGTTACTTCAATGAATGGTGCAAACAAATCCTTATATTTTTACAGTAGCTGACCCACTTTAACATCAATGCAAGTAGATTCCTATGGAACATGATGTGTATTTTGACGTTCATTTTTATTAAACACTGGTACATTACTATTTCTGCAGTTTTTATACATTATAGAATATACATTTCATCCACAAGTTCACAAATTTAAAGAAATTTGTAACATATTCAATCACTTCCTGCTTCAGAACATATGTATTCCTCCTTGTTTTTGAGTGGTCATTTCATGAGATTTCTTTCCAAACACATTATTTTCGATTTCCATAATCAAATTTGAAGCAAAATTCACACACTCTTGGTGATAAACCACAACCGTAATATTAGCATTAGATGTATTACTGGTTGGAATGAATGTATGTATATCAATATATGATTCCTGTGTATTTTCAGATATCAATTCAATCCATTATTTAAAGTTGGAACAAGTTATATTATTTATTCGCAGTATGGTCTATTCATGCATTATCTCTATATTCATACATACATGGTACACCTATATGTACCCCCAATACTAATTTATACCCCTTCAAAATGTTGCTCCAAGAAATGGTGCAAGAAATACTCATGTCACCTGATCTACATATACGTTTTATCACAGTAATATTCTGGCCACAAAATGCAAAGTCACACTGACGATTGTACCAAAGCCTAAATGGAATGTGAGTATGGATTATGAAAATAACCCATGTCCAGGTTGCCTAATGCTCTCAAATGTCAATCCTATTGGTGACTACATATTTGTTACTTCCTAAGATTATATATTCAATCTCAAGCCTGTTGAAAATGTCTTTTGCTATCACTCACTTTATACTTTGCCTGATTTCCTAATGTCTCTATTGATATCTGCTTTCCTACATATTTTCCCCAGTTAATCACTGTGACTGACTCTTCACATATGCTGACATTTACATTTTCTGTCTACCTGAAAACCTATTGCTAAAGAACTATTTGTCCAAATGCTATACTCACACTTTTTTATAATCCTACCAACTATCTTCCTAATCCTACCGACTCTCCCTCTTTGAATGGTTGTTCTCCTCAACATTCAATCATCCAAGGTATCAGATCTTATGCCATTGTGTATAGATTTATCTGAGACATCTGTGCAGAACATAATTAAAAGCTAAGTATCCCAATCAAGGACCCAATGCCCTTCTGGGCTTCAAATGTTACCGAGATTTCTGTTTTCATTCATATATTTCACCTATATAATCTTATAAATATTGCAGGTTCCCAATACCATTATTCATCCAGCAGAATGATCCTAACCCAAATCAAACATGTTATTAACTGTAACCAAACACTGTTCCCTCAATCTAACTTTACAGAAGAGCAGGGACAGAGTTGGTCTTACAATACAGGAATGTAGGAGATCTTCAACTTCCGGAGAACTTCAAAGGTCCATGCAGAAATGATCCCTAAAGAAGATGTAGGCAGCTATGATGGACCTGAGAGTGCGAAAGTCATCTTTCATGACAAAAAAAAAAACAAACAGGTCAGGATGAAGGGGTGTGTCTGAAGCAGTCTCTCTCTTGTTAATGTAGAGAAGATGGACCAAACCAGGCTTGTGTGGAGAGCTGTTCCCGGGTGCCTATGGTTGATATTCCATTCTAACTTGTGAAAGTGTCATAGGAAGTAGGGGCAGGATCCATCTCATGGACCCTTGGAAGCAACTGTTAGGACAAAGTGGTTGCCAAGGCAGTGACCTCATTCAGTTCTAGACGAAGTGACCCATGTCACTTTCTTGTTGATGGAACACTCTGAACTTGGAATCCAGGAAGCCAGGCACCCTGAAGCAGTCCCAGTCTAAGTCCCAGTGGTCTCAAATTTTTGGATTTAAGAAGGATAGAGTAAGTCTTTCTTGGCAACTACTAAATTGAAGATGGACAAATGCCAGGAAAGCTCTGAATAGGGGCTTTACCTGAGAAAACAGGCAGTGGCTCACCGCTGGCTCCTGATAACTTCACAGTTTTGGCCAAGAAGACCAGATCTGACATAGGACAGCCCATTTCGGGGAAACATAGTATGGCCCACCAGTCAGAGGACGCTCCGGATAGTCACAGACCTATTTGGGGAAAGAAGGTGCCTTTGTGGGTGTGTGTGTGTGTGTTTGTGTGTTTGTGATTTTTGTCTCAAGTTTTGAGAAAATGTAGGAAAGTCGGTTTGTTTGGTTTGGAGTGGACTGTTTCTAGTAAGTCCTTTGAGAAGGTGAGTGTTTCTATGTCTGGGTATCCCACTGTATTTGTGGTTGTAGACAATAGAAAAGAGAATGCATCAATAGATGTGTCCTGTCTAGTAGAATTCTTCGCAGAATTCATCCTGTCCAATTTATGAATGGACTGCAGGTTACCTTATGGATGGGCAACACCTATTACCTTCCTACATTCCTGATATCTTCCTGAATCTGGTCACTCTCCCATAGGCTCATGGTTTTGTGTTCAAGATATGTATCTCCTCCACAATCTGGGACATGGCCATGTACTGGATAGCTGAAGAGAATGGTGAATATCTCAGAAAACTCAGATATCAGTGTGACCAGGAAAGTCTCAGTGGAGAAAATCTGCTTTGGTATTTTGCTTACCTATTGTTCTGTTGCCCTGAATGAAAGGAAGGACTTTGCCTAAAGCCACACATTTCCAAAGCCTGAAAAAAACAGTTTTCAAATGGAAATAAATGGGCATCACCTGTGGCCCCTGGCTTAATTGCTTTGCAAAGGGATATGTCTGAATCAGCCTCTTAGTGCAGTGTGAGATTATCGCTTAGATTCTCAGCACCTGATGGATCTAAAGAAAGATCCCATGTGTGCATCCAAATCCAAAATGGCCAAAAGAGAAGTCATTGTGATGAAGTCTCTTGCCTTCCTCTGTAAGGTTTCTGATCTCCATCAAGTGATAACAGGGATCTTTGGGTCAACTGAGTTCTTCAAGCCATGCAGAGGCTAGCCCATAGGTGCTTGGGTTTTCTCATGACTGCAAATCACATAAAGAAACTATACCCGACAGTCTGTATGCCTCAAATTGGAAAAGCAGAACAGTATTAATGGCAGACCTCTTTGATCAGTCCTGGTTCACAGGAACGTTGTCCAGGAAACACTGACTTTAGACAAATGAAGGGCAAGGGAACTTATTTTGACTTTGTCTTGGGCTGTGTGCCTCATAAAAACTTCCAGCCAAGGTTATGATGAGTGTCTATATGGAAGAAAATGAGGGCCATGTGGGAGTGTTTTGGTTTTAATTCTGGTCATTGGTGTGGCGGTTGGAAGAGATGACTGGGTCAACTGGGCTTGAACTCTGGTGTGTTTCCACTTAGAGACTGAGATCTGAAACTGATCTCAGAGAAGAATTGCCATGAATTGTGTTGGGATTTTAGGAGGCCACACATGAGAGTCGCCCTTGGAACCTGAGATCTAGGACCAGGGTGGCTTTCCACAAAGAACTGGGAATCTCAGCCTGGATATCACATGATTTTATTCTGAAAGACTTGGCAGCCATAGTTGAGAGTCAAAAGACATAGGACCTCACATTGTAGATCTCAATGGTCCTGGCTTCAAGTGACCTTTTGTCCACTCTTTGGAAAGCCTTGCCTGTGAGAGTTCTCTAGAATTTTCTTTGAAATGAACTTTCTCAACATTTAATGGTTCCTGAATAATTGTGCATCCAAAGTCATCCTTGAAAAATGGCTAGATAAATACCACGAAATTTTTGAATTTTCCATGACCAGGTGGAACTGCAGAAACTTTCGATGTCCTGTTGCTTACCATGAGTGTACCAGACAGTGCCTTGATTGACAGGGTTTCATGAAAATTGTTTAGAACAGAGATGCCAGTATTTTGGAGCCTGCTGAGTAGTGGGCCTAGAGCAGTGGTGGACAGGTGTGTGATAAAACATCATGGTGGGGCCATTTGGATCTGCCATTGGCTTCCAAATGGCTTGTAACTGACAGAGTGCAGACATCAGACCCTTATATGTAAAGGCATCTTGTTATATGGCGTAGTTTCAGGGCAATGTTCAGAATCAGGTTGCTATGGACAAGGGGGCAATCTTTGAGAGATAGAAGCCTGGTTGGTGAATTTTCTTGCAGACCCTGACCCACCACACGTGACAGAAATACCTCAAGCACTGTTTCCCAGTTGAACTCCTTGTATTTTGTGAAGCATAAACCAAACTCCAAGTGCAGCAGCAAGAAACACCACGAAAAGTGGAGGATGACCAAATTGTTTCACAGTCCACACAGGGAGACACAGTTTACCTACAAAGAGAGAATTGAGCACTGCTGCCTCGTGTTTATTGGAAAATAGGAAACGATGTCCTCCAGGTCACATAGATGAAGACCCAGCTTTGAGGGTCTCACTACAAAGGAAGCTTAACTCCTGACAACAACCTATATTTCAGTGCCCAACTTCACTGGCAGTTTCTCAAAAAGATTTAGGCAAGCAGAGCTTCATGTTTGTGGAGTGTGTACCCTGTCCTTACTTTTGGAAACTCCTATACCACCTCCAAGTTTGTGCACTCCTGAGCATTTTCGATTCCAGAAATGTAATCACAGATTTTGTAACTCTTCTACTCTAATTGTGTCTTCCTTGGGGCGAAGGTAATGACAAGGCATTGTTCTGGATGAGAGTTGGAAGATTAATTTTCCTTTTTTCCATTTGAAATTCTGAATCCCTGACACTAACCCATATTCTACTAGACTTTGACTACTAATCCTAATATGATGGAAGAAAGTAACCCAAACAGTACATAAATACTTGCAGTTCAGAGTTGGACTTGCCTTTTGCATGATAAAGGGTAGGTGTTATAAATCTATTCAATATTTAATTGAAATAGTTCTCAATGTGTTTTAAAGTTAACAAATATGTGAATTACGGTCTCCCATTCTCTGGAGCCTATTCAGCACATGTATTTTTATATGCACAAATAGAATCCTACAAGGTATCACACGTACATCCTTGTAAGATATATGACTTAGCAGATACAAACTGTGAGAAGTGATCACTCCTCCTAAACGCTGTTGGAACTGAAAATTCAACCTATGGGTGAGCTTCCCAGTGGAACAACATTATACATAAACCCATGTTCACTAAAATGAATGTTTTTGCATCTTTATGATATATATTTCATGATGAATTTTGATTGGCATATATATCGCTACTTTTTAATGTCTGTGTTTGTGTGTGTGTGTGTGTGTGTATATATATATATATATATATATATATATATATATATATATATATATATACTCTCCATATTTTTAAAAATATGAAATATATGTGTCTTATATACACTCCCTAAATTCATTCATGTTCATGTATGTGGATTAATAATCAACTTTTCACAAGATTATTCTTAGAAATATTCATCCACCCGAAATACATATTTGTTTCCTAGTACTGAAAACTAACTTCAGTAAAAGGTGCATACAAATCCTAATATGTGTACATTAACTGACCCAGTTTAACATTAATGCATGTAGGTTCCTATGGGACATGATGTGTATTTTGACGTTAATTTTTATTCCACACTGGTACATTACTATTTCATCAGTTTATGCACATCATAGTATATATATTTTATTCACTAGTTAGCAAATTTATAGGCATTTGTTTCACTTTCAATCACTTCCTGCTCCAGAACACATGTATTCCTCTATGTCTCTTGACTGGTCTATTCATGAGACTTTTTTCCAAATATATTATTTTCTATTTCCATAATCAATTTTGAACCAAAACTCACACACCCTTCATGATAAACCGTAACCCTAAGATGATCGTTAGATATATAACTGGTTGGAATGAATGATTGCATATCAATATAAAATTTCTTATAAATTTTCAGATATTTATTCAATTCATTATTTAAAGTGGATCCAGTTATATTATTTATTCACAGTATGGTCTATTCATGCATTATGTCTATATTCATAGAAACAGGGTACACCTATTTGTACCCCCATAATAATTTGTAAGTCTTCAAAATATTGCTCCCAGAATTGGTGGAAGAAATACGATTGTCACCTGATCTACATACACATTTTATTACAGAAATATTCTGGACACAAAAAGCATAGGTCACACTTACAATTGTACCAAAGCGTAAATGGAAAGTGAGCATGGATTACTAAAAACATCCATGTCCAGGTTGCCTAATGCTCTCAAATATCAATTCTATTTTTGACTACATATTTGTTTCTTCCTAAGATTATATATTCAACTTCAAACCTGTTGAAAATGTCTAACCCTAACACACAATTTATACTTTGCTTGATTTCCTAATGTCTCTATTGAAATCTGATTTCCTATATTTTTCCCCAGTTCATCATTGTGACTGACTCTTCACATGTGCTTACATTTACATACACTCTCTACAGTAAATTCTATTGCTAAAGAACTTTTGGTCCAAATCCTATACTCACTCTTTTTTCTAAACCTACCAACTACCTTCCTAATCCTGCCGACTATCGGTTTTTGACTGGATGTTCTCTTCAACATTCAATATCCAAGGTACAATGTACGATGCCAGTGTATATTGATTTATCTGAGACATCTGTGCTGCACATTACTCAAAGCTAAGTATCCCACTCAAGTCCCCAATGTCCTTCTGGGCTTCAAATCTTACCTAGATTTCTGCTTTCATACTTATGTTTCACATATATACTCTTGTAAACATCGCATTTTGCCATTACCATTATTCATCCCGCAGAATTATTTGTAACCCAAATTGAACAAGTTATTAACCCTAACCATACACTGTTCCCTCAGTATAACTTACTTAAGAGCAGGGACAGTGTGGGTCTTACAATATAGGAATGTAGATGATCTTCCACCTGCTGAGAATATCAAAGATCCATGGAGAAATGATCCTTGCAGAAGATATAGGCAGCTATGTAGGACCTGAGAGAGCAATAGTCATCTTCCATGGCAAACAACCTGGTCAGGATTAATTGATGGTCTGAATCAGCCTCTCTCTTCTTAATAAAGAGAAGATGGACTGAACCAGGCCTCTGTGGAGAGCTGTTCCCTGGTGCCTATGGTTGATATACCATTCTAACTTCTGAATGTGTCACAGGATGTTGGGGCAGCCTCCATCTCATGGGAACCCTGGAAGCAACTGTTAGCACAAAGTGGTTACCAAGGCAGTGAGCATATTCTGTTCCTGAAAGAAGTGACCTCACTTCACTTCCTTGGTGATGGAATTCTCTGAACCTGGGATCCAGGAAGGAAGGCACGCAGAGCCAGTCCCACTCCCAGTTCCAGTGGGCTAACTTGTTTGCTTTTCCCAAAGACATAGTCAGTCTTTCTTGGTACCCACTGATGTGAGGATGGCCAAATGCCAGCAGAGCTCTGAAGAGGGGCCTTTCCTGAGTAAGCAGGTAGTGGCTCACCGTTGGCTCCTGACAACTTCACAGAGTTGGCCAAGGAGACCAGATCTGTAACAGGACAGGCCATTTTGGGGGAACATAATATGGCCCACCAGTCAGAAGACACTCCGGATAGTCACAGACCTATTTGGGGGAAGGAAGTGCCTTTGCCGTTGTAGGTGTGAGTTTGTGGTTTTTTCTCATGTTCTGAGAATAGGTAGGAAAGGTGGTTTGTTTGGTTTGGAGTGGACTGTTTCTAGTAAGTCGTTTGACATGGTGAGTGTTTCTAAGTCTGTGTATCCCACTGTATCCGTGGTTGTAGACATTAGAAAAGAGAATGCATCAATGGATGTGTTGTCTCTAGTTGAAAGCTTCCCCGCATTCATACTGCCCAATTAATGAATGGACTGCAGCTTGCCTTATGGATGGGCAACATCTATTATCTTCTAAAGTTCCTGTTTTCTTCGTGAATTCTGGCCACTCTCCAGAATAGACTCATGGTTTTGTTTCCCAAATATGTAACACCACAAGGTTCTGTGACATGGTCATGTACTGGATAGCTGAAGGGAATGGGAGCATCTAAGAAAACTCAGATTTCAGTGTGACCAGTAAAGTCTCAGTGGAGAAACCCTTCTTTGGGCCATTTGCTTACTTCTATTTCTATTACCCTGAATGTCAGGAAGGTCTTTGCCTCAGGCCACCCCTTTGTGTAGCCTGAAGAAAACTGTTTTCATATGGAAATGTATGGACATCACCAGTGGCTCTTTGCTTAATTGATTTGGATTGGGATGTGTCTGAATCAGCCTCTTGTCCTTGTATGAGGTTGTGGCTTAGATTCTCAGCACCTGATGGATCTAAAGAAAGATCCCATGTGTTTCCAAAACTAAAATGGCCAAAAGAGCAGTCATTGTGGGTGAATATTTTTGCCCTCTTGTTTTAGGTTCCTGACCTCCATCAAGTGAGAATAGGGATCCTTTGGGTCAAATGAGTACTTGAAATCCCTGCAGAGGCTAGCCCATATTTGCTTGGGTTTTCTCATGACTCCAAATCACATAAAGAATCTATACCCTACAGCCAGTAGGCCTCAAATTGGAGAAGTGGAACACTTTAACAGCAGGAATATTTGATCATTCCTGGTTCACAGGAAGAGTGTCCAGGCCATCATGATTTTAGGCAAATGAGGGGCAAGTGAGCTTATTCGGACACTACCTTGGGCTCATAGAAACCTCCAGCTAGAGGTTATGATGAGTGTCTACATGGAAGAAGATGATGGCCCTGTGGGAGTGTTTTGATTTTAATTGTGGTCATTTTTGGGGGGATGGAAGGGATGATGGGGCCACCTGGGCTTGAACTCTGGTGTGATTCCCCTTAGAGACTGAGTTCTGAAACTGACCTCAGAGAAGTATTGCCATGAATTGTGTTGGGATTTTAGGAGGCCACGCATGAGACTCACTCTTGGAAACTGAGATCTAGGCCCAGGGTGGTTTCCACAGAGGCCTGAGAATCTCAGCCAGGATATCACATGATTTTATTCTGAAAGACTTAGCAGCCATATTTGAGAGTCAAAACACACATGGACCTCACATTGTAGATGTCAATTGGCCTGGCTTTAGGAGACCTTTTGGCAACTGTTTGAGAAGCATTGACTGTGAGAGTTCTCCAGAGCTTTCATTGAAATGAACTTTCTCAACTCTTAATGGTTCCTGAATGAATTGAAACCCACAGTGCCTCTAACTTCACCCTTGAAAAATTGCTAGATAAATACCATGAAATTTTTGAAATTCCCATGACCAGGTGGCACTGCAGAAACTTTTGATGTCCTGTTGCTGATCATGTGTATACCAGACAGTGCCTTGTTTTTGACTGGGTTTCATTAAAATGGTGTAGAACAAGAGAAGCCAGTAATTTGGAGCCTGCTGAGTAGGGGGGCTAGAGCAGTGGTGGGCAGGTGTGTGATAAAACATCATGTTGGGGCCATGTGAATCTGCCATTCGCTTCCAAATTTTTTGTGACTGATATAGTGCAGACATCAGACCCTTATATGTAAAGGCATCTTGTTAAATGGAGAGTTTTCAGGGCAATATTCAGAATCAGGTTGCTATGGTTATTGGTGCAAGCTATGTGGGATAGAAGCCTGGTTGGTGCATTCTCCTGCAGACCCTGACCCACCACACGTGACAGAACTCCCTCCAGCACTGTATCCCAGATGAACTTTTTATGTTTTGTGAAGCAAATACCAAATTCCCAGTGCAGAAGCAAGAAATACCACGAAAAGTGGAGGATGACCAAATGTCTTCACAGTCCCCACTGGGAGACACTTAGCTTCCAATGGACACAGTTTAGCTACAAAGAGAGAATTGAGCACTGCTGCCTCATGTTCATTGGAATATAAGAAACCATGTCTTTCGGTCACATAGATGCAGACCCAGCTTTGATGGTCTCACTACAAAGTAAGCTAAAGCTCATGACAACAACATATATTTCAAGTGCCCAACCTCAGAAGCCGTTTCCCAAGAATTCTTAGGCCAGCAGAGTTCCTTGTTTGTGGAGTGTTTACCCTGTCCTTTACTTTTGGAAACTCCTCTACCACCTCCAAGGTTGTGAACTCCCGAGCATATTCCATTCCATATTTGTATTCATAGATTTTCACACTTTTCTACTCTAATTGTGTTTTACTTGGGGCGTAGGTAATGTCAAGGCATTGTTCTGGATGTGAGTGGGAAGATTTTTGTGTAGCACATATTTACATACACATTGGATTCATTTTTCAATTTCCATTTGAAATACTGAATCCCTGACACTATAACCCATACCCTACTAGTCTCTGACTAATAATCCTAATATGATGGTGAAAAATAAGCCAAAAAGAGAAGAAACACAAGCAGTTCAAAGGACGCATGGTGTATAGTTGGAATTGCCTTTTGCATTATATAATGTAGGAGTTATAAGTCTAGTCAATTTTTTGTTGAAATAGTTCTACATGTGTTTTTAAAATTAGCAAATATGTGAATCCCTATCTCCCTTTCTCTGTAGCCTATTCAGCACATGTATGTTTATATGCACATATAGAATTCTACCTGATATCACTCGTATACACTTGTGAGGTGGCTGAATTGGTAGATGCAAATTGAGAGAAGAGATCACTCCTCCTAAACGCTGTTGGAACTGAAAATTCAACCTATGGGTGAGCTTCCTAGTTGAAAAACATTATACATGAATCCATGTTCAGTAAAATGAATATTTTTCGATCTGTGGATTATATACATTTCATGATGAATTTCTATTGGCATATATATTGCTACTTTTTTTTTCTTTTATTGGTTGCTCAAAACATTACAAAGCTCTTGACATATCATATTTCATACATTAGATTCAAGTGGGTTATGAACTCCCATTTTTACTCCAAATACAGATTGCAGAATCACATTAGTTACACATCCATATTTTTACATAATGCCCTATTAGTTACTGTTGTATTCTGCTACCTTTCCTATACTCTACTATCCCCACTCCCCTATCTTCCCATCTTCTCTCTCTACCATACCTACTCTAAATCATTTCTCTCCTTGTTTATTTTCCCACAACCTCTTATATGTAATTTTGTGTAACAATAAGTGTCTCTCTCCATTACCATGCAATTTCCCTCTTCTCTCCCTTTCCCTCCCACCTCATGTTTCTGCTTAATGTTAATCTTTTCTTCATGCTCTTCCTCCCTGCTCTGTTCTTAGGTGCTCTCATTATATCAAACAAGACATTTGGCATTTGTTTTTTAGGGATTGGCTAGCTTCACTAACCATAATCTGCTCGGTGCCATGCATTTCCCTGCAAATTCCAAGATTTGGTCATTTTTTAGTGCTGCGTAATTCTCCATAGTATATAAAAGTCACATTTTTTTATCCATTCATCTATTGAAGGGCATCTGGGTTGGTTCCACAGTGTAGCAATTGTGAATTGTGCTGCTATGAAAATCGATGTGGCAGTATCCCTGTAGTACGCTCTTTTAAGGTCTTCAGGGAATAGTCCGAGAAGGGCAATAGCTGGATCAAATGGTGCTTCCATTCCCAGATTTCCCAGGAATCTCCATACTGCTTTCCAAATTGGCCGCACCAGTTTTCAGTCCCACCAGCAATGTACAAGAGTACCCTTTTCCCCACATCCTCGCCAGCACTTGTTGTTGTTTGACTTCATTATGGCTGCCAATCTCACTGGATTGAGATGGTATTTTAGGGTGGTTTTTATTTGCATTTCTCTTACTGCTAGAAATGGAGAGCATTTTTTCATGTACTTGTTAATTGATTCTATGTCCTCCTCTGAGAAGTTTCTGTTCAGGTCCTTGGCCCATTGGGTTATTGGTTATCTTATTGTCTAATTTTCTGAGTTCTTTGTATACTTTGTATACTCTGGATATTAGGGCTCCATGTGAAGGGTGAGGACTAAAAATTTGTTCCCATGATGTAGGCTCCATATTTACCTCTCTTATTGTTTCTCTCTTTAAGAAAAAAAAATCAGTTTAAGTAAGTCCCATTTGTTGATTCTTATTATTAACACTTATTCTATGGGTGTCCTATTAAGGAATTTGGAGCCTGACCACACAATATGTAGATAGGAGCCAACTTTTTATTCTATCAGACGCAGAGACTCTGATTTGAATCTAGCTCCTTGATCCACATTGAGTTAATTTTGTGCATGGCGAGAGGAGGGGATTCAGTTTCATTTTGTTGCATATGGATTTCCAGATTACCCAACTCTATTTGATGAAGATGCTATCCTTCCTCCATTGCAGGCCATTAGCTCCTTTATCAAATATAAGACAGTTGTAGATTTTTGGATTAGTCTCTGTGTCCTCCATTCTGTACCATTGGTCCACCCGCCTGTTTTGGTACCAGTACCATGCTGTTTTTGTTATGAATGCTCTGTAATATAGTTTGAAATCTGGTATCACTATACTGCCTGATTCACACTTCCTGCTTAGAATTGCTTTTGCTATTCTGGGTCTTTTATTTTTCCATTTGAATTTCATGATTGCTTTATCTATTTCTACAAAAAAAAATCCTTTGGGATTTTGATTGGCATTGTATTAAACCTATAGAGAACTTTTGGTAATATAGCAATTTTGATGATGTTAGTTCTGCCTATCCATGAACAGGGTATATTTTTCCATCTTCTAAGATCTTATTCTATTTCTCTTTTTAGGGTTCTGTAGTTTGCATTATATAAATCTTTCACCTCTTTTGTTAGGTTGATTCCCAAGTATTTAATTATTTTGAGGAAATTGGGAATGCAGTGTTTTGACTCATTTTTGTTTCAGAAGTTTTGTCGCTGATATACAGAAATGCCTTTGATTTATGCATGTTGATTTTATATCCTGCCACATTGCTGCATTCATTTATTAGTTCTAGTAGTTTTTTCTGTAGACCCTTTTGGGTCTTCTATGTATAGAATCATGTCATCTACAAATAGTGATAATTTAAGTTCTTCTTTTCCTATTTTTATGCTTTTAATGTCTTTCATCTCTCTAATTGCTCTGGCCAGTTTTTCGAGAACTATATTGAATAGAAGTGGTGATAGAGGATATCTCTGCCTTGTTCCAGATTTTAAAGTGAATGCCTTCAATTTTTCTCCATTCAGAATGATGCTAGCCTGAGGCTTAACATACTTATCTTTTACAATGTCGAGGTAAGTTCCTGTTATCCCTAGTTTTTAAAATGTTTTGAACATAAAGGAATGCTCTACTTTGTTGAATGGTTTTTCTGCATCTATCAAGATGATCATATGGTTCTTATCTTTAAGTCTATTGATGTTGTGAATAACATTTATTGATTTCCATATATTGAAGCCTCCTTGCATCCCAGGGATGAATTCAAGTTGATCATGGTGCACAATTTTTTTGATGTGCCTTTGTATCCAATTCGCCAGAATTTTAATGAGGATTTTTGCATCTAGGTTCATCAGAGATATTGGTCTGTAGTTTTCTTTCTTTGAGGTGTCTTTGTCTGGTTTCAGAATCTGGGTGATGTTGGCCTCATAGAATGAATTTGGCAGAGCTTCCAGTTTTTCTATTTCCTGAATAACTTGAAAAGTATTGGTATTAATTCTTCTTTAAAGGTTTTGTAAAACTCTGCTGTATACCCATCCGTTCCTGGGCTTTTCTTGGTTGGTAGTCTTTTGATTGCTTCTTCTACTTCATCCATTGATATTGGTCAGTTTAAATTGTGGGTTTCCTCCTGACTCAGTCTGGTCAAATCATATGACTTAAGAAATTTATCGATGTCTTCACTATTTTCTATTTTATTGGAATACAGAATTTCAAAATAATTTCTAATTTTCTTCTGTATTTATGTAGCATCTGTTGTGATATTGCCTTTTTCATCCCGTATGTTAGTAATTTGAGTTCTCTCTCTTCTTCTCTTCGTTAGCATGGCTAAGGGTCTGTCGATCTTATTTATCTTTTTGAAGAAGCACCTTTTAGTTTTGTTAATTTTTTCAATAGTTTCTTTTGTTTCAATTTCGCTATGATTTTAATTATTTCTTTCCTTCTGCTACATTTTCTGTTGTTTTGCTCTTCTTCTTCTAGGGCTTTGAGATGAAGTGTGAGCTCATTTGTTTGTTTGTTTGTTTTTCTATTTTGAGGAATGACCTCCAGGCGATGAATTTACCTCTTAAAACTTCTTTTCATTGTGTCCTATAGAATCTGATATGTTGTGTCTGTATTTTCATTTATCTCTAAGAATTTTTTGATTTCCTCCTTTATGTCTTCTGTAACCCATTGATCATTCAGTAACATATTCTTCATTTTGCATGTGATGTATGATTTTTTCTTCCTTCTTTATCATTGGTTTCCAGGTTCATTCCATTATGATCACAAAAAATTCATGGTATTATCTCCACCCCTTTATATTTACTGAGGGTTGCCCTATGGCATAACATATGGTCTATTTTTGAGAAGGATTCATGTGCTGGTGAGAAAAAAGTATATCCACTTGATGATGGTTGATATATTCTATATATGTCAGTTAAGTATAGGGTATTGATTGTGATATTGAGTTCTATAGTTTCTTTATTCAACTTTTGTTTGGAGGATCTTTCCAATGGTGAGAGAAGTGAGTTGAAGTCACCCATAATTATTGTATTGTGGTCTATTTGATTCTTGAACTTGAGGATAAATTGTTTTATGAACGTCGCAGCACCATTATTTGCTGCGTGAATATTGATAATTGTTATGTCTTGTCGGTGAATGGTTTCTTTTAACAGTATATAAAGTCCTTCCTTATCCCTTTGATTAAATTAGTCTTGAGGTCGATTTTATTCGATAGGAGGATGGCCACCCCTGCTTGCTTTCGAGGACCGTGTGCATGGTATAAATTTTCCCAATCTTTCACCTTCAGCCTGTGTATGTCTTTTCCATTCAGATGTGTCCCTTGGAGGCAACATATTGTTGGATTTTTTTTTTTTATTTCAAGTTACAAGCCAATGTCACTTTATTCGAGAGTTTAAGCCATTATCATTTAGAGTTACTATTGATATATGGTTTGTACTGCCACCCATGTTTTTATATATATATTTTTTAATTAGTTTGATTCTCCATGATTTGCTTTTCCTCTTCCCTCTGTCATTACTGAGGCACTTCTCACTGATGGTTTTTGTTGTTGATTTTCATTTCTTCCTCGTGTAGTGTTTTGCTCAAGATGCTTTGCAATGCTGGTTATCTGGCTGAAATTCTTTTAGCTTTTGTTTATCATGAAATATTTTTATCTCATTGTCTTATCTTAAGCTTAATTTTGCTGGATACATAATTCTTGGTTGGCATCCATTGTCTTTCAGTGTTTGAAGTACGTTGTTCCAGGATCTTCTCACTTCCAGCGTCTATGATGAAAAATCCATTGTTAAACTTTTTGGTTTACCCCTGATTGTAATGATTGTAATCTGCCTCCTTTCTCTGGTAGCTTTTAATATTTTCTCTTTGTTCTGTATATTGGATATCTTTATAACAATGTGTCTTGGCATTGGTCTACTGTGATTTTGTGTGCTCGGTGTCCTGTAAGCATCTACAATTTGTTTATCCGTTTCCATTTTTATTTCTGGAAAGTTTTCTGTAATTATTTCATTCACCAGGTTTCTCATTCCCTTGGTTTTAATCTCTGTACCTTCCTCTATCCATATGACTCATTAGTTTGTTTTTTTTTATGTTATCCCACATCTCTTGAATGTTTTCTCATAATTTTTTACAGCATTTCTTTGTTGGCTAGACTTTTTTCAAGATGATATATTTTGTCTTCATTATTTGACATTCTGTCTTCTACTTGCTCTACTCTGTTAGTGATACTCTCAATTGAGTTTTTAATTTGGTTTATCATTTCCTTGATTTCTAGAATTATTGTTTGATTTTTCTAATAATCTCTATCTCCTGATAAAGATGCTTAATTTCTCATTTTATCTGTTTATGTAATTCATTTTCAATGCGTTTTATCACTGTTTGTTTTTGCTGTCTCGTATCCTCTTTAAGGTTCCATTCCATCTGTCTAAGGTATTACTTGAGTTCTTTATATGACCATTTTTCTGATGACTCTAGGTGCTCTTGAATATTTAGGCTGTCCTTCATTGTTCGTAATCCTTTTCTTCTTTGTTTTTATATGCTGCTCATGTTACTTCTTCTTCTGTTTGACTACTGAGTTACTGCTTACTCTTATAAATTTATTTGATGCTTGGGAGGAAAGATATTAGAAGGGAAGGGAGAAGTCACTAAAGAGAATGAGAGTAGGCAGGTAGAATTCAAGGAAGGGGGAATAAGAAAAATGAAAAGAAATGAAAAGACAAAAGAAAAAAATAGAAAATAAAGAAAGAAAGTTTTAAGTAATGATGATGATTAAAAAATTGAAAATTAAAATTTAAAATAATAATAATAATAATAAAATAAAAAAATTAAAAAATAAAAACATTTAAAAAGTTAAAGAACAACAATAACAAAAATGAAAATGAAAGAAAAAAAAACAAATAAAAAAATAATAATAATACATGCAGTCCTAGAGTTCAAATAACTTCTCTTCCAGTAGGTGGAGCTGTGCTCACTGGGCCAAGCTTTTCCTCTCAAAAAGTGAGAACCAATCACTGTGCAGCAGCTCTTCCTCCCAGACTGGGCGGGTCTCCAATTCTGAGTGCCTAGGGCTTTCTCTTGTGCTTCCTCAAGCCAGGCCCCACTCACCTGTGATGCTCACCACAATACTGGTTACAAACCAGGCCTCTGCTCCTGGTAGCCCTGTTTCCATGAACGCCTGGGCACACTCTCCTTGTTTGCCTTCCTCAGACAATAAGTTTGTAGAGCTTGGGGCTGAGAACCTCCAGCGAATTTGCTTGCCCTTCAGGAGCCATGGCCCCGGTAGGTGGTGTAAGAGACCTCAATTGTCAGCACTGGTGGGAGAGGTAGCAGGGAATTCCACGCCGCGAGTCCCGAGCCAATCTTGATTCCCTAGGTCTGGGTATCGCGCTCCTTGGAGAGCTGGGAGGGGCCATTACGGCAGAGGTGGGAAGGGCCCTTGAGGTTTCCCTGCGTTGTTGAGAGATATGGCAATGGGATTACACACTTGTCGCGCTGGTTTCAATGAAGTTATCTCCTCCGCCTGTGACGTCAGTTCTCTGCCATGGTGGTATCCCATTCAAATGGTGACCGTTCGTTCCCTTTGCTGGGTGACCAATGCAACAGGTGGGTCCTGACTATCTCTCCCAAGCCCCATTTCAATCCTGTGGCCACTGCCTATGAAGGCTCAGTTGGCTTTTAACTCTCAATTCAGAAAGCCCGACCAGTTATTTCAGCGGGAATGTTAGTGCTGAGTCACAAAAACCAGACGAATCTAAGCTTGAATGCAGCCAATCCGGGCTTTGTGTGTGTTCTGAGGGGCCCAGACTGTTCACCCCAGATTCACAACAGGTCAATATTGCCTAGTGATTCTGAGCAAACAGCATTTAGACAGTTTACGACTCCCTATGCCCACGCAGCTGAAGAGATCAGAGACTTGATTTCTCCATGCCTGCCTTCATAATGGATCTCCTGTATTGCTACTTTTTAATATCTGTGCTTTTGCGTGTGTGTGTATATATATATGTATATGTATATATATATATATATATATATATATATATATATATATATATATATATATATACTCTTTAGATTTTTCAAAATATGAAATATATGTGTCTTATTATGCACTCCCTAAATTCATTCATATTCATATCTGTGGATTTATAATCAACTTTCCACAAGATTATTTTCAGAAATAATCATCCACCTGAAATACATATTGTTTCCTAGTACTGAAAACTAAATTCAGTGAATGGTGCATACAAACCCTAATATTTCTACAGTTACTTAGCCAGTTTAAAATCAATGCAAGTTGATTTCTAGGGGACATGATGTGTATTTTGACTTTCATTTTTATTCAACACTTGTACGTTACTATGTCTTCAGTTTATGCAAATCGTGCGATATATATTTCTGTCACAAATTAGAAAATTTATAGGCATTTGTTTCACAATCAATCACTTCCTGATTCAGAACACATGTATCCCTCCATGTTTCTTGACTGGTCTTTTCATGAGACTTCTTTCCAAACACATTATGTTTGTTTAACATCATCACGTATAAAGCAAAACTCAAACACCATTCTTCATAAACCATAATCCTAATATTACCATTAGATATATAACTGGTTGGAATGAATGATTGTATATCAATATAAGATTTCTTATATATTTTCACATATCAATTCAATCCATTATTTAAAGTGGAATCAGTTTCGTTATTTATTCATAGTATGGTCTATTCATGCATTATCTCTATATTAATAGACACAGGGTACACCTCTTTGTACCCCTAATACTAATGTATACGTCTTCAAAATATTGCCCCCAAAAATGGTGAAAGAAATACTCATGTCACCTGATCTACATATACATTTTATCACAGTAATATTCTGAACAAAAAAAAAAAACATAAAAATGTAACACTTATGATTGTACAAAAGCCTAAAAGGAAAGTGAACGTGGATAACTAATAACATCCATGTCCAGGTTGCCTAATGCTCTCAAATGTCATTCCCATTCGTGACGACATATTTGTTTTTTTCTATGATTATGTATTCAAACTCAACCCTGTTGAAAATGTCTAATCCTATGACTCACTTTATACTTTTCCTGATTTCGTAATGTCTCTATTGACACCTGCTTTCCTACACATTTTCCCCAGTTCATCATTGTGACTAACTCTTCACATGTGCTGACATTTACATTCACTCTCCCAATGAAACCCTATTGCTAAAGAAGCTTTTTATTCCAAATCATATACTCACTCTTCTTCCTAAACCTACTGACTATCTTCCTAATCCTACTGACTATTCCTTTTTGACTGGATGTTCTCTTCTACATTCAGTCATCCAAGGTACAAGGTCCTATGCCACTGTATTTCGATTTAACTGAGACAATTGTACAGAACATAATTCAACACTAAGTATCCAAATCAAGGGCTCAATGCCCTTCTGGGCTTCAAATCCTTCTTAGATTCCCGTTTTCATACATATATTTCACCTATATATTCTTATAAATATCGCAGGTTCCCAATCTCTTTATTCATCCTGCAGAATGATTCCTAACCCAAATCGAACATATTATTAACCCTAACCATACACTAACTTTGCAGGAGAGCAGGAACAGTGTGTGTATTAAACTACAGGAATCTAGGGGATGTTCACCTGCTGAGAAACTCAAATGTTCATGCAGAAGTGATCCTTGGTGAAGATGAAGGCAGCTATGAATTACCTCAGAAAGCAAAAGTCATCTTCCATGGCAATCATCCTGGTCAGGATGAAGGGTTGTGTCTGAATCAATCTCTCTCTTCTTAATGTATAGAACATGGACCAAACCAGTCCTGTGTGGAAGCTGTTCCCGGGTGCTTACGGTTGATATAACATTCTAACTAGAGAAAGTGTCCCATGAAAATCAGGGCAGCCTCCACCTCATAGTATTTTGGAAGCAACTGTTAGGACAAAGTGGTTGCCAAGGCAGTGACATAATTCAGATCCTGAAGGAAGTAATCTCACCTCACTTCCTTGGTGATGGAACTCTCTGAACTTGAAATCCAGGAATCCAGGCACCCAGAGACAGTCTCTGTCCTAGTCCCAGTGGTCTGACATGTTTGGATTTACCAAGGACAGAGTCAGTCTTTCTTGGTACCTACAGATGTGAGGAAGGCCAAATGCCAGGAAACCTCTGAAGAGGGGCTTTTCCTGAGAAGGCAGGTAGTGCCTCACCGCTGGCTCTTGAGAACTTCACAGAGTTGGCCAAGCAGACATGATCTGAGACAGGAGAGGTCATTTTGGAGGAACATAGTATGGCTCACTAGTCAGAGGGTACTCCGGGGAGTCACAGACCTACTAGGGGGAAGGAGGTGCGTTTGTGGGTGTGGGTGTGAGTTTGTGGTTTTGTCTCATGTTCTGAGGATAGGTAGGAAAGGCGGTTTGTTTGGTATGGAGTGGAATATTTGTATTAAGTCCTTTGACAAGGCGAGTGTTCCTATGTGTGTGTGTATCCCACTGAGTCCATTGTTGTAGACATTAGAAAAGACAATGCATCAATGGATGTGTTCTGTCTAGTAGAAAGCTTCCCAGAATTCATCCTGCCCAATTCATGAGTGGACTCTGGCTTGCCTTATGGATGGGCAACACCTACAAGCTTCCTAATTTCCTGTTTTCTCTCTCAATTCTGGCGACTCTCCAGAATAGTATCATGGTTTTGTGTCCAAGATTTGTACCGCCTCCAAGATCTATGACATTGTTATGTACTGGAAGCTGAAGGAAATGGCTAGCATCTCAGAAATCTCAGATATCTGTTGACCAGGAAAGTCTCAGTGGAGAAACCCTGCTTTGGTCCTTCTGCTTACCTATTGTTCTGTTGAATGTCAGGAAGTTTTTTGCCTCAAGCCACCACTTTGTGAAGCCTGAAGAAAAGAGTTTTCAAATGGAAATGAAAGGGCATCACCTGTGGCTCTTTGCTTAATTGCTTAGGATTGGGTTATGTCTGAATCAGCCTGTTGGCCCTGTGTGAGGCTGTGGCTTAGATTCTCAGCACCTGATGGATCTAAAGATAGATCCCATGCGTGCATCCAAAACCAAAATGGCAAAAAGATCAGATATTGTTGATGAACTCTCTTGCCTTCCTCTGGTAGGTTCCTGATATTCATCAAGTGAGAATAGGGATCCTTTGGGTCAAATGAGTTCTTCAAAGCCCTGCAGAGGCTAGGCCATAGGTGCTTGATTTTTATGACTCCAATTCACTTAAAGAATCTAAACCCCAAAGCTAGAAGGCCTCAAGTTGGAGAAGCCAAGCAATATTAAAGGCAGGCCTATTTGATCACTACTGGTTCACAGGAAGAGAGTCCAGGCCACCCTGACTTTAGGCAAATGAGGGGCAGGGAGCTTATTTTAGACACTGTCGTGGGCTGCGTCCCTTATGGAAACCTCCAGCCAGAGGATATGATGAGTGTCTATGTGGAAGAAGATGAGGGCCATGTGAGAGTGTTTGGTTTTAATTGTGGACATATGTCTGGCGGTTGGAAGAGATCACTGGGTCCACCTAGGCTTGCACTCTGGTGTGATTCCCCTTAGAGACTGAGTTCTTTTACTGATCTCAGAGAATTATTGCCAGGAATTGTGTTGGAATTTTAGATGGCCATGCATGAGAGTTGTCCTTGGAAAGTGACATCTAGGCCCAAGGTGACTTTCCACAGAGCACAGGGAATCTCAGCCAGGATATCACATGATATTATTCTTAAAGACTTGGCAGCCATATTTGAGAGTCAAAACACACATGGAACATACATTGTAGACCTCAATGGGCCTGGCTTAATCTGACTTTTGGGCACTTTTGGAAGCCTTGCCTGTAAGAATTCTCCAGAGTTTTCATTGAAATGAGCTTCCTCACCATTTAATGGTTTCTGAGTGAATTGAAATCCACAGTGCCTCCAACTTCATCCTTGAAAATTGGCTAGATCAATACCATGAAATTTTTGAAATTCCCATCACCGGGTAGCTCTTTAGAACATTTGAATGTCCTGTTGCTGATCATGAGTATACAAGACAGTGCCTTGATTTACTGGGTTTTATGAAAATCGTGTTTAACAGAGATGCCAGTAAGTTGGATCCTGCTGAGTAGTTGTACTAGAGTAGTGGATGGCAGGTGTGTAATAAAACATCTGTGGTGGGGGCATGTGAATCTGCCATTGGCTTCCAAATGGATTGTGACTGACATTTTGCAGCCAGTAGACCCTTATCTGTAAAAGCATATTGTTATATGGAGAGGTTTTAGGGCAATGTTCAGAATCAGGTTGCTATGGAAAATGGGGCAAGCTATGTGGGATAGAAGCCTGGTTGGTGCATTCTCCTGACGAACCTGACCCACCACACTTGACAGAACTCACTTCAGCACTGTGTCCCAGTTGAACTCCTTGTATTTCATGAAGCAAATACCAAACTCCCAGTGCAGCAGCAAGAAATACCACGAATAGTGGAGGATGACCAAATGGAATTACAGTCCACAAGGGGAGACATTTAGACCCCAGTGGCCACAGGTTACCTACAAATAGAAAATTCAGCACTGCTGCCTCATGTTCATTGGAAAATAAGAATCCATGTCATCCAGATCACATAGATGAAGACTCAGCTATGATGGTCTCACAACAAATGAAACTAATGCTCCTGACAACAGCATATATTTCATTGCCCAACCTCAGAGGCAGTTTCTCCAGATGTTAGGCTGGCAGAACTTCATGTTTGTGGAGTTTTTACCCTGTCCCTTACTTTTGGAAACTCCTCTACCACCTGCAAATTTGTGAACTCCTGAGCATTTTTCATTCCACATATGTATTCACAGATTTTCTAACTCTTCTCCTCTAATTGTGTCTTATGTGGGGCGAAGGTAATGTCAAGGCATTGTGCTGAATGAGAGTGGGAATTTTTTGTGTAGCACATATTTGCATACACATTGGATACATTTTCCAATTTTCCATTCAAAATACTGAATCCCTGACACTAACACATACCCTACTAGACTTTGACTTATAATCCTAATATGGTGGAGAAAAATAACCCAAACAGAATAGAAATACAAGAGGTTCACAGGAGGCATGGTGTATAGTTGGACTTGCCTTTCGTATGATAAATGGTAGGTGTTATAAATCTAGCGAATTTTAATTGAAATAGTTCTCCATGTGTTTTAAAAGTTAACAAATATGTGAATAACTGTCTCCCTTTCTCTGTAGCCTATTCATCACATGTATTTTCATACGCACATTTAGAATTCTACATGGTATCACTCGTACATTTTGTGAGGTGGCTGGCTTGGCAGCTGCAAATTGTGAGAAGAGATCACTCCTACTAAACGCTGTTGGAACTGAAAATACAACATATGAGTGAGCTTCTTATTTGAACAACATAAATCCATGTTCATTAAAATGAATATTTTTGGATCTGTGGATGATATATTATTTCATGTGAATTTCGATTGGCATACATAATGCTACTTTTTAATGTCTGTGAGTGTATATATATATATATATATATATATATATATATATATATTCACTCTCCATATTTTTCAAAATATGAAGTATATTTTTCTTATTATACACTCCCTAAATTCATTCATATTCATGTATGGGCATTTATAATCATGTTTTCACAAGAATATTCTCAGAAATATTCATCCACCTGAAATACATATTTGTTTCTTAGTACTGAAAACTAACTTCGGGGGATCATATGATGGTGGTGAAGGGCGTGCATCACCCCCATGTACCGCATCACTGTGCGGGAGAATGACGAGTTATAACGGCTAAAATATATCTTGTTAGAAATTTCCAGCAAAATTGGGGTGCTCCAAAACCTAGTGGACATATTTCCATATCACGAGGATCAGCTACGCGAGCTCAAACACGAGTGATTTGTCCGCATGGAGCGTCATGCTGCTTATTCAGGAAATCGGTCTGTGGCTAGAGTCTGCGGCGCGCACTGGGAAACGAAGAGATAGCAATGCAAATATACAGCGGTGTGGATTCTGTGGGCTCCTGCCAGGTATGCAATCACTGTGCTAAGTGCTGAATTCTTTGTTTGAGATGGGTAAGGATGCGGTCCAATTCGGTTCTCCACACCGGTCAGACCACAGAGGAAGCCAGCGGCCACTATCTTGGAGAGCTGATGTCACCATCCCTGTTTTTGACTGATCAAAGCTCATTCAGCTATAGAACAGGTAATTTCAGGATGCCATTCACCTTTGTGTTGCAGACAAATTACTCAGGCTATTTCAGAAAATTGAAAAAGAGGGAGATCTTCCAAATTCATTCTACGAGGCCAATATCACCCTGATTCCTACACCAGATAGACACTTCAAAGAAAGAAGACTAAAGACCGATATCTCTAATGAACCTAAATGCAAAAATCTTAAATTAAATTCTGGCAAATCAGATACAAAAACATATCAAAAAAATGTGCACCATGATCAAGTAGGGTTCATCCCTGGGATGCAAGGAGGGTTCAATATACGAAAATCAATAAGTGTTATTCACCACATCAATAGACTTAAAAATAAAAACCATATTATCATCTAGATAGATGCAGAAAAAGCATTCGACAAAGTACAGCATCCCTTTATGTTCAAAACTCTCGAAAAACTAGGAATAACAGGAACATTCCTCAATATTGTAAAAACAATCTATGCTAAACCGCAGGCTAGCGTCATTCTGAATGGAGAAAAATTGAAGACATTCCCTCTAAAATCTGGAACAAGACAGGGATGCCTGCTCTCACCACTTTTGTTCAATATAGTTATCAAAAGACTGGCCAGAGCAATTAGACAGATGAAAGAAATTAAAGGCATAAAAATAGGAAAAGAATAACTTAAATTATCACTATTGCAGATGACATGATTCTATACCTAGCAGACCCAAAAGGTTCTACAAAGAAACTAATAGAGCTAATAAATGAATTCAGCAAAGTGGCAGGATATAAAATCAACACGCATAAATCAAAGGCATTCCTGTATATCAGTGACAAATCCTCTGAAATGGAAATGAGGACAACCACTCCATTCACAATATCCTAAAAAAAAAAAAAAATGGGAATCAACCTAACAAAAGAGGTGAAAGTCTTATACAATGAAAACTACAGAACCCTAAAGAGAGAAATAGAAGATCTTAGAAGATGTAAAAATATACCCTGTTCATGGATAGGCAGAACTAACATCATCAAAATGGCGATATTACCAAAAGTTCTCTATAGGTTTAATCCAATGCCAATCAAAATCCCAAAGGCATTTCTTGTAGAAATAGAGAAAGCAATCATGAAATTCATATGAAAAAATAAAAGACCCAGAATTGGAAAACAATGCTAAGCAGGAAGTGTGAATCAGGCGGTATAGCGATACCAGACTTCAAACTATACTACAGAGCAATAGTAACAAAAATAGCATGGTACTGGTACCAAAACAGGCAGGTGGACCAATGGTACAGAATAGAGGACACAGAAACCAATCAACAAAACTACAACTATCTTATATTTGATAAAGGAGCTAAAAGCATGCAATGGAGGAAGGATAGCATCTTCAACAAATGGTGTTGGTAAAACTGAAAATCCATATATAACAAAATGAAACTGAATCCCTTTTTCTCACCATGCACAAAAGTTAACTCAAAATGAATCAAGGACCTTGATATCAAATCAGAGACACACTGTCTGATAGAAGAAAAATTTGGTTACGATGTACATACTGTGGGGTTGGGCTCCAAATTCCTCAATAGGACACCTATAGTACAAGAGTTAATAACTAGAATCAACAAATGGGACTTACTCAACTAAAAAAGTTTTTTCTCAGCAAAAGAAACAATAAGAGGTAAATAGGGAGCCTACATACTGGAAAGAAATCTTTACTACTCACACTTCAGATAGAGTCCTAATATCCAGAGTATACAAAGAACTCAAAAAATTAGACAATAAGATAACAAATAACCCAATCAACAAATGGGCCAAGGACCTCAACAGACACTTCTCAGATGAGGACATACAATCAATCAACAAGTACATGAAAAAATGCTCACCATCTCCAGCAGTCAGAGAAATGCAAATCAAAACCACCCTAAGATACCATCTCACTCCAGTAAGATTAGCAGCCATTATGAAGTCAAACAACAAGAAGTGCTGGCAAGGATGTGGGAAAAGAGGTACACTTGTACATTGCTGGTGGGACTGCAAATTGGTGCAGCCAATTTGGAAAGCAGTATGGAGATTTCTTGGAAAGCTTGGAATGGAACCACCATTTGACCCAGCTATTGCCCTTCTTGGTCTATTCACTAAAGACCTAAAAAGAGCATGCTACAGGGACACTGCTACATCGATGTTCATAGCAGCACAATTCACAACAGCAAGACTGTGGAACCAACTTAGATGCCCTTCAATAGAAAAATGGATAAAAGAAATGTGGCATTTATACACAATGGATTATTACTTTGCATTGAAAAATAAAAAATCATAGAATTTGCAGGGAAATGGATTGCATTAGACTAGATTATGCTAAGTGAAGCTACACAATTCCTATAAAACAAATGCCAAATGTCATCTTTGATATAAGGAGAGTAACTAAGAACAGATAGGGATGAAGAGCATGACAAGATGATTAACATTAAACAGGGATGAGAGGAGGAAGGGAGGGAGAAGGGAAATTGCATGGAATTGGAAGGAGACCCTCTGGGTTATACAAAATTACATACAAGAGGAATTGAGGGGAAAGGGAAAAATAATACAAGGGGGAGAAATTTATTACAGTAGAGGGAGTAGAGAGAGAAGTGGGGAGGGGCGGGGAGGCCAGGGGGAATAGTAGAGGATACGAAAGGCAGCAGAATACAACAGACACTAGTATGGCAATATGTGAATCAATGGATGTGTAACTGATGTGATTCTGCAATCTGTATACAGGGTAAAAATGGGAGTTCATAACCCACTTGAATCAAAGTGTAAAATATGATATATCAAGAACTATGTAATGTTTTGAACAACCATAAATAAAAATAAAAAAAAACTCTCTTTGGTGAATAATGCATGCAATTCTAATATTTCTACAGTAACTGACCCAGTTTAACATCAATGCAAGTAGATTCCTATTGGACATGATGTGTATTTTGACGTTCACTTTTATTCAACACTGGTACATTACTATTTCATCAGTTTATGCACATAACAGGATATATATTTCATTCACAATTTAGAAAATTTATAGGCACTTGTTTCACTTTCAATCACTTCCTGCTTCAGAACACATGAATTCCTCCATATTTCTTGATTGGTCTTTTTATGAGACTTTTTTCCAAACATATTATTTTCGATTTCCATAATCACTTTTGAAACAAAACTCACACACACTTCATGATAAACAATAACCCTAAGATTACCATTAGATATATAACTGGTTGGAGTGAATGATTGTATGTCAATATATGATTTCCTATATATTTTCAGATATCAATTCAATCCATTATTTAAAGTGGAACCAGTTATAATATTTATTCACAGTATGGTCTATTCATGCATTATCTCTATATTCAAAGACACAGGGTACACCACTTTGTACCCCCAATACTAATTTATATGTCTTCAAATATTGCTCCCAGTAATGGTGGAAGAAATACTCATGTCATATGATCTACATACACATTTGATCACAATATTTTTCTGGGCACAAAATGCAAAGATCACACTTATGATTGTACCAAATCCTAAATGGAAAGTGAACATGGATTACTAAAACGATAAATGTCCAGGTTGCCTAATGCTTTCAAATGTCATTCCTATTGGTGACGACATATTTGTTTCTTCCTAAGATTATGTATTCAATCTCAACCCTATTGAAAATGTCTAATCCTATCACTCACTGTATAATTGCCTCATTTCATAATGTCTGTATTGATATTTTCCTTTTTACATATTTTCCCCAGTTCATCATGTGACTGACTCTTCACATGTGCTGAAATTTACATTCACTCTATAACAAAAACCCTATTGCTACAGAACTTTTGCCCCAAATCCTATACTCACTCTATTTCCTAAAGATACTGACTACCTTCCTAATCCCACCGACTATCTCAATTTGAGTGGATGTTCTCTTCTAAAATCAATCATCCAAGGTGTAAGGTCCTATGCCATTGATTATCGATTTATCTGAGACATCTGTGCAGAACGTAATTATAAGCTAAGTATCCCAATCAAGGGCCTAATGCCCATCTGGGCTTCAAATCTTACCTAGATTTCTGTTTCCATACTTATATTTCACCTCTATAATCTTATAAATATCGCAGGTTCCCAATACTATTAATCATCCTTCGCAATGATTCGTAACCCAAATCAAACATGTTATTAACCCTAACCATACACTCTTCCCTCAATCTAACTTTGCAGAAGAGCAGGGACAGAGTTCGTCTTACAATACAGGAATGTAGGGTATCTTCCTCCTGCTGAGAACCTCAAATGTCCATGCAGACTTGATCCCTGGAGAAGATGTAGGCAGCTATGAAGGACCTGAGAGAGCAAATGTCATCTTCCATCGCAAACAACCTTCCCAGGATGAAGGGTTGTGTCTGAATAAGCCTCTCTCTTGTTAATGTAGAGAAGATAGACCAAACCAGGCATGTGTGGAGAGCTATTCCGGGGTCCCTATGGTTGATATACCATTCTAACTTGTAAAAGTGTCACAGGAAGAAAGGGCAGCCTCCATCTCATAGGAGTATTGTAAGCAACAGTTAGGACAAAGTGGTTGCCAAGGCAATGACCTCAAAGAATTTCTGAAGGAAGTAATCTCACCTCACTTCCTTGGTGATGGAACTCTCTGAACTTGGAATCCGGGAAGCCAGGCACCCAGAGCCAGTCTCAGTCCCAGTCCCAGTGGTCGTATTTTTTGGATTTACCAAGGACAGAGTCAGTCTTTCTTGGTACCTACTGAGGTGAGGATGAACAAATGTCAGGAAAGCTCTAAAGAGGGGACTTTCCTGAGAAAGCAGGTAGTGGCTCACCGCTGGCTAGTGACAACTTCACAGATTTGGCCAAGGAGACCATATGTGACACAGGACAGGCGATTTCATCAGAACATAGTTTGGCCCACCAGTCAGAGGACACTCCCAATAGTCACAGACCTACTTGGGGGAAGGAGCTTCCTTTGTGTGTGTGGGTGTGGGTTTGAGATTTTGTCTCATGTTCTGAGAATAGGTAGGAAAGGCGGTTTGTTTGGTTTGGAGTGAACTGTTTCTGGTAAGTCGTTTGACAAGGCCAGTGTTTCTTTGTCTGTGTATCCCACTGTGTCCTTGGTTTTAGATATTAGAAAAGAGAATGAATCATTGGATGTGTCCTGTCTAGACTCAACTTGCCCAATTTATGAATGGACTGCAGCTTGACTTATGGGTGGACAACTCCAACAATCTTCCTAAGTTCCTGTTTTCTTCCTGAATTCTGCCCAATTTATGAATGGACTGCGGCTTGACTTATGGGTGGACAACTCCAACAATCTTCCTAAGTTCCGGTTTTCTTCCTGAATTCTGGCCACTCTCCAGAATAGGCTCATGGTTTTGTGTCCAAAATATGTACCACCTCCAAGCTCTGTGACATGGCCATGTACTGGATAGCTGAAAGAAATGGGAGCATCTCAGAAAACTCAGATATCAGTTTGACCAGGAAATTCTAAGTGAAGAAACCCTGCTTTGGGCCTTTTGCTCATCAATTGTTCTGTTGCCCTGAATGTCAGGAAGGCCTTTGCCTCAGGCCACACCATTGTAGAGCCTAAAGAAACAGTTTTCAAATGGAAATGAAAGGGCATCACCTGTGGCTCTTTGCTTAATTGCTTTGGAAAGGGATGTGTCTGAATCAGTCTTTTGGCCCTGTGTGAGACTGTGGCTTAGATTCTCAGCACCTGATGGATCTAAAGAAGGATCCCATGTGTGCATCCAAAACGAAAATGGACAAAAGAGCAGTCGGTGTGGATGAAGTCTCTCGCATTCCTCTGTAAGTGTCCTGTTCTCCATCATGTGAGAACAGTGATCATTTGGTTCAAATGTGTTCCTCAAAACCCTGCAGAGGCTAGCCCATAAGTGCTTGGTTTTTCTCAAGACGCCAATTTACATAAAGAATCTAAAACACACAGTCAGTAGGCCTCAAATTGGAGAAGCAGTGCCATATTAATGGCAGGCCTATTTGATCACTCTTGGTTCACTGGAAGGATGTCCTGGCCACCCTGATTTTAGGCAAAAGAGGGACAAGGGAGGGTATATTGGACACTGTCTTGGGCTGCACCCCTCATGGAAACCTCCAGCCAGAGGTTATGATGATTGTGTAAATGGAAGAAGATGAGTGCCATGTGGAAGTGTTTTGGATTTAATTGTGGATATTTGTGTGACAGTTGGAAGACATAACAAGGTCTACCTGGGCTTGAACTCTGGTGTGATTCCCCTTATAGACTGAGTTCAGGAACTGATCTCAGAGAAGTATTGCCATGTATTGTGTTGTGATTTAAGAGGCCATGTATGAGAGTCACCCTTGGAAACTGAGATCTAGCCCCAGAGTGGCTTTCCACAGAGCTCTGGGAATTTCAGCCAAGATATCACATGATTTCATTCGAAAGACTTGGCAGCCATAGTTGAGAGTGAAAACACACATGGACCTCATATTGTAGACCTCAATGGGCCTGGCTTAATGTGACCTTTTGGCCATTCTTTGAGAAGCTTTGCCTGTGAGGGTTCTCCAGAGCTTTCATTGAAATAATCTTGCTCACCATTTACTGGTTCCTGAATGAATTGAAACCCACAGTGCCTCCAACTTCATCCTTGAAAAATGTCTAAATAAATACCATTAAATTTTTGAAATTCCCATGACCAGGTGGCACTGGAGAACCTTTGGATGTCCTGTTGCTGATCATGGATGTACCAGACAGTGCCTTGCTTGACTGGGTTTCATGAAAATGGTGTAGAACAGAGGTGCCAGAAAGTTGCAGCCTGCTGAGAAGTGGGCCTAGAGCTTTGGTGGGCAGGAGTGTGATAAAACATCTCTGTTGGAGCAATGTGGATCTTCCATTGGCTTCCAAATGGCTTGTGGATTACATGAAGCAGCCAGCAGACCCTTGTAATTAAAGGCATCTTGTTATATGAAGAGGATTCAGGGAAATGTTCAGAATCAGGTTGCTATGGACAAGGATGCAATGTGGCAAGCTTTGAGGGATAGAAGCGTGGTTGGTGCGTTCTTCTGCAGACTCTTAACCACCGCACATGGCAGAACTCCCTCCAGCACTGTGTCTCAGTTGAACTCCTTGAATTTCATGAAGCAAATACCAAACTCCCAGTTCAGCAGCAAAAACCCCACAAAAAGTGGAGGAGGACCAAATGGCTTCACAGTCCAACGGGGAGACACTTAGTCCCCAGAGGCCACAGTTTACCTAAAAAGAAGAAAATCAACACTGCTACCTCATGTTCATTGGAAAATAAGATACCATGTCCTCCACGTCACATAGAGGCAGACCCAGCTTTGATGGTCTCACTACAAAGGAAGCCAATTCTCCTGACAACAACATAATTTTCACGTTCCCAAACTCAGAGGCAGTTGCTCTAAATGTTTTTAGGCCAGCAGAGCTCCATGTTTGTGGAGTGTTTACCCTGTCCCTTACTTTTGGAAACTCCTCTACAACCTCCAAGGTTGTGAACTCCTGAGCATTTTCCATTCCAGATATGTATTCACTGATTTTCTATCTATTCTCCTCTAACTGTGTCTTACTTGGGGTGAAGGTAATTTCAAGGCATTGTTCTGGATGAGAGTGGGAGGATATTTGTGCAGCATATATTTGCATACAAATTGGATTCAATTTCCAATTTTCCTTTTGAAATACTGAATCCCTGACACTAACCCATACCTACTAGACTCAGACAACTCATCCTAATATGATAGAGAAAAATAACACAAACCTATAGAAATACAAGCAGTTCATTGGAGGCATGTTGTATAGTTGGACTTGCATTTTGCATTATACAAGGTAGGAGTTATAAATCTGGTCAATGTTTAATAGAAAAAGATCTCCATGTGTTTTTAAAGTTAACAAATATGAGAATTCATGTTTCCCTTTCTCTTTAGCCTATTCACACTTATATATTTATATGCATATATAGAATCCTACCAGGTATCACACGTACATCTTTGTGAGGTGGCTGACTTGGCAGATACAAATTGTGAGAAGAGATCACTCCTCCTAAACGCTGTTGGAACTGAAAATTCAACCTATAGGGAGCGTCCTAGTAGAACAACATTATACATAAACTCATGTTCAGTAAAATAAACATTTTTGCATCTGTGGATGATATATATTTACTGATGAATTTTGATTAGCATTTATATTGCTACTTTTTAATGTCTGTGAGTGTTTTTTATTTGTGTGTGTGTGTGTGTGTGTATACACTCTCCAGATTTTTCAAAATATGAAATATATGTGTCTAATATACACTCTCTAAATTCATTCATGTTCATGTATGTAGATTTTTAATCAACATTTCACAAGATTATTCTCAGAAATATTCATCCACCTGAAATACATATTTGTTTCCTAGTACTGAAAACTAACTTCAGGGAATGATGCATACAAATCCTAATTATTCTACAGTAACTGACCCAGTCTAACATCAATGCAAGTAGATTCCTATGGGACATGATATGTAATTCTTTATTCATTTGTATTCGACACTGGTACATTATTATTTCTTCAGTTTTTGCACATCATAGGATATACATTTCATCCACAAGTTCACAAATTAATATGCATTTGTTTCAACTTTCACCACTTCTTGCTTCAGAACACATGTATTGTCAGGGTTTCTTGACTGGTCTTTTCATGAGACTTCTTTCCAAACACATTATTTTGAATTTCCATAATCATTTTGAAGCAAAACTCACACACTCTTCATGATAAACCAAAACACAAATATTTCCATTACATATATACCTGGTTGGAATGAATGATTGTATATCAATATACGATTTCCTTTAATTTTTCAGATATTAGATCAATTCATTTTTTAAAGTTGAAAAAAGTTATATTATTTATTCACATTAGGGTCTATTCATGCTTTATCTCTATATTCATAGACACAGGGTACACCTCTTTGTACCCCCGATTCTAATTTTACATCTTCAATATATTGCTCGCAGAAATGGTGGAAGACATACTCATGTCACCTGATGTACATATACATTTAATCAAAGTAATATTCTGGACAAAAAAATGTAAAGGTCACATTTATGATTGTACCAAAGCCTAAATGTAAAGTGTACATGGATTACTGAAAACATCCATGTCCAGGTTGCCTAATGCTGTCAATTGTCAATCCTATTGGTGACTACATATTTGTTTCTTCCTAATTTATATATTCAAACTCAACCCTGTTGAAAATGTCTAATCCTATCACTCACTTTATACTTTGCCTGATTTCATAATGTTTCTATTGATATCTGCTTTTTTACATATTTTCCCAAGTTGATCCTAGTGACTGACACTTCATATGTGCTGACATTTACATTCACTCTATAATCGAAACCCTATTGCTAAAGAACTTTTGGTCCAAATCCTTTAATCACTCTTCTTTCTAAACCTACCGACTATCTTCCTAATCCTACCGACTATCCCTTTTTGATTGGATGTTCTCTTCTACATTCAATCATCCAATGTAAAAGGTCCTATGCCATTGTATATCGAATTATCTGAGACAACTTTGCAGAGCATAATTCAAAGCTAAGTATCCCAATCAAGGGGAAAACCCTTCTGGGCTTCAAATCATACCTAGATTTCTGTTTTCATACTTATATTTCACCAGATCTTAGAGAAGACGGACCATTTCAGGGGAACATAGTATGGCCCACCTGTCAGAGGACAATCTGGATAGTCACAGACCTAATTGGGGGAAGGAGGTGCCTTTGTGGGAGTGGGTATGGGTTTATTGTTTTGTCTCATGTTCTGAGAATAGATGGGAAAGGCGGTTAGTTTGGTTTGGAGTGGACAGTTTCTAGTAAGTCATTTGACAAGGCAAGTGTTTCTATGTCTGTGTATCCCACTGTGTCTGTTGTTGTAGATATTGGAAAAGAGAATGCATTAATGGATGTGTACTGTCTAGTGTAAATCTTCCCATAATTCAACCTGCCCAATATATGAATGGAGTGCAGCTTGTCTTTTTGATGTGAAACACCTGCTATCTTTCTAAGTTGCTGTTTTCTTCCTGAATTCTGGCCACTATCCAGAATAGGCTCATGGATTTGTGTCCAAAATATGTACCACCTCCAAACTCTGTGACATGGCCATGTACTGGATAGCTGAAGAGAATGGCGAGCATCTCAGAAAATGCAGATATCAGTGTGACCAGGAAAGTCTCAGTGGAGAAACCCTGCTTTGGGCCTTTTGCTTACTTATTGTTGTTTTGCACTGAATGTCAGGAAGTTCTTTGCCTCAATCAACCACTTTGTGAAGCCTGAAGTAAACAGTTTTCAAATGGAAATGAATGTCATCACCTGTGGCTCTTTGCTTAATTGCTTTGGGAAGGTATGTGTCTGAATTAGTCTCTTGGCCATGTTTGTGTCTATGACTTAGATTCTCAGCACCTGATGGATCTAAAGAATGGTCCCATGTGTGCGTCCAAAGCCATAATGGCAAAAAAAAAAATCATTCATTATGGATGAAGTCTCTTGCCTTCCTCTGTTAATTTCCTGAACTCCATCAAGTGAGAATAGGGATTCTTTGGGTCAAATGAGTTCTTCAATTCCTTGCAGAGGTGCTTGGGTTTTCGCATAACTCCAAATCACATAAAGAATTGATACCTGAAATCAGTAGGCGTCAAATTGGAGAAACACAGAAGTATTAACGGCAGGCTTATTTGATCACTCCTCGTTCACAGAAACGGTGTCCAGGCCACCCTGACTTTAGGCAAATGAGGGCCAAGCGAGCTGATTTTGGACACTGTCTTGGCTTTTCTCATGACTCCAATTCACATAAAGAATCTAGACCCCACAGTCAGAGAGCCTCAAATTGGATAAGCGGAGCAGTATTAAGGGCAGGCCTATTTGATCACTCCTGATTCACAGGAAGGGTGCCCAGGCCACCCTGAAGTTAGGCAAAAGAGGTGCAAGAAGCTTATTTTGGACATTCTCTTGGGCTGCACAACTCATGGAAAACTCCAGGAAGAGGTTATGATTAGTGTCTATATGGAAGAAGAATAGGGCCATGAGGGAGTATTTTGGTTTTAATTGTTTTCATTTGAGTCGCGGTTGGAAGAGTTGTCTGGGTCCACCTGGACTTGAACTCTGGTGTGATTCTCCTTATAGACTGAGTTCTGGAACTGACCTGAGAGAAGTATTGCCATGAATTGTGTTGGGATTTTAGGTGGCCAGGCATGAAGTTGCCATTGGAACCTGAGATCTAGGCACAGGTTGGCTTTCCACAGAACACTGCATATCTCAGCCAGGATATTACATGATTTTATTCTGAAAGACTTGGCATGCATTATTGAGATTCAAAACACACATGGACCTCGCTTTATAGACCTCAATTGGCCTCGCTTCATGTGACTTTTTGGCCACTCTTTGGGTAGCCTTGCCTGTGAGAGTGCTCCAGAGCTTTCCCTGAAATTAGCTTCCTAACCCTTTAATGGTTCCTGAATGAATTGCAAACCACAGTGCCTCCAACTTCATCCGTGAAAAATTGCTAGATAATTACCATGAAATTTTTAAAATTCCCATGACCAGATGTCACTGGAGGACCTTTGATGTCCTGTTGATGATCATGAATATACCAGACAGGGCCTTGATTGACTGGGTTTCAGGAAAATGGTGTAGAACAGAGATGCTGGTAAGTAGAAGCCTAGTGAGTAGTGGGCCTAGAGAAGTGTTACGCAAGTGAGTGATAAAACATCTGTGGTGGGGCCATGTGGATCTTCCACTGGCTTCCAAATGGCTTGAGACTGACATGGTGCAGCCATCAGACCCATATACGTAAAGGCATATTTTTATATGGAGAGGTTTTAGGGCAATGTTCAGAATCATGTTGCTATTGTCAAGGGGGCAAGCTACGTGGGATAGAACCCTGGTTGGTGCATTCTCCTGGAGACCCTGCACACCACAGCTGACAGAACTCCCTTCAGCACTGTTTCCCATTTGAACTCGTTGTATTTAATGAAGCAAATTCCAAACTCCCAGTGCAGCAGCAAGAAACACCACGATAATTGGAGGATGACCAAGTTGTTTCACAGTCCACACGGGGAGACACTTAGCCCTCAGTGGCCACAGTTTACCTACAAAGAGAGAATTCAGCACTGCTGCCTCATTTTTATTGAAAAATAAATAACCATGTCCTCCAGGTCACATAGATGCAAATCGAGCTTTGATTGTCTCACTACAAATAAAGCTAAAGCTCCTGAAAACAACATATATTTTAAGTGCCCAACCTTAAAGGCAGATTCTCAAAAAGTCTTTAGGCCAGCAGAGCTCCATATTTGTGGAGTGTTTACCCTGTCCCTTACTTTTGGAAACTCCTCTACCGCCTCCAAAGATGTGAAATCTGGAGCATTTTCCATTCCTGATAGGTATTCACAGATTTTCTAACTCTTCTCTTCTAATTGTGTCTTACTTGGGGCGAAGGTAATGTCAAGGCATTGTTCTGGAGGAGAGTGGGAAGAATTTTCTGTAGCATATATTTGCATAAACATTGGATTCAGTTTTCTATTTTCCATTCAAAATACTGAATCCCTGACTCTAACCCATACCCGACCAGACTCTGACTACTAATTCTAATATGATGGAGAAAAATAACCCAAACAGAATCGAAATACAAGCAGTTCAGAGTAGGCCTGGTGTATTGTTGTACTTTTCTTTTGCATGATACAGAGTTGGAGTTATGAATCTAGTCAATTTATTGTTGAAATAGTTGTCCATGTATTTTTAAGGTTAACAAATATGTGAATTCCTGTCTCCCTTTCTCTGTATTCTTATATGCACATATAGATTCCTCCCTGGTACCACATGTACATTCTTGTGAGGTGGCTGACTTGGCAGATACAAATTGTTAGAAGAGATCACTCCTACTAAACTTGTTGGAATTGGATATTCAACCTATGGTTGAGCTTGCTAGTTGAACAGCATTATACATAAATCCATGTTCAGTAAAATTAATATTTTTAGATCTGTGGATGATATATATTTTATAATGAATTTTGATTGACATATATTTTGCTACTTTTTTGTCTGTGTGTGTGTTTTGTATATATATATATATATATATATATATATATATATATATATATATATATATACACTCTCCAGATTTTTCAAAATATGAAATATATGTGTCTTATATACACTCCCTAAATTCATTCATGTTTATTATGTGGATTTATAATCAACTATTCACAAGATTATTCTGAGAAATATTCATCCACCTGAAATTTGCCTAATGCTCTCAAATGTCAATCCTAATTGTGACTACATATTTGTTTCTTCCTAAGATTATATATTTAAACTCAACCCTGTTCAAAATATCTAATCCTATCACTCACTTTATACTTTGCCTGATTTTGTAATGTCTCTATTGATATCTGCTTTCCTACATATTTTCCTCAGTTCATCATTGTGACTGACTCTTCACCTGTGCTGACATTTACATTCACTCTCTAATCGAAACCCTATTGCTAAAGAAATTTTTTTCCAATTCCTATACTCACCCTTCTTCATAAAAGTACTGACTATCTTCCTAATGCTACAGACTATCGTTTTTGACTGAATGTTCTCTTCTACATTCAATCATCCAAGTAAATTTGGGGCGAGCTTCAGAGGAGGAGACCACCAACAGACTATCTCTTGCAACATCAAAGGGTTTTTTGGGTGTCCAGCATGCTGGGGCTCAGAGATCACTTGAATAGAGCAGATAGCCCTGAGAATAGCTTAAATAGAGCTTATATACTTTCCCTGGAGAGGGCAGGGAGGGAATTTTATTGATGGGTCAGGGTGAGAGGGTGGTTTGCATTCACCTGGGTGAGGGAGTACATTCTGCAGTTGGGCAGTTGGGGACAGAACATTCTGGGAACAAGATTTGCAAGCATTTCTCAAGATTTCAATAGTGTTTTGTTAAGCATACAGAAAAACAAGAAGTGACAAGTACCTATTTTATTAAACTTTAATTCCCCACTTCTTCTTCTGGCTACTTTTAATCATAAAAATGATCATTGGAGGGTGTCACATTCTATGTCTGCTAGTGGGGTATTACCATAAGTTTAACTCGTCCAATTTGAGCCTGGAGAAAAGAAATTACATGGTTGAGCAAACAGGATTTTATAGTTAGCAATAATATGAGGATTATTATTGGACCGGCCAGGGTTGATAAAAACGTAGTTAACCAGGAGGAGTGTGTGAACCAAGACTCAAGCCACCCTTTTTGGGCCTCTCTCTCTTGTTGATGCTCTTCAAGGTGTCTTTTAAATTTACTCATAGATTTTATTACAACTCCAGTATGGTCAGCATAAAAACAACATCCTTCCCTCAATGCAGCACAAAGGCCCCCTTCTCTAATGAAGAGGAGGTCCAACCCTCAACTGTTCTTTAAAACAACTTCAGAGAGAGAGGTTAAAGATTCATGCAAAGCTCTGATGGAGGTTTCTAATATCTTAGTTTTGCTCTATTGCTTCTTCTAATTGGGTCATTTGTTGTGTCCCATGGAGAATGGCAGTGGTTCCTGTGCCCAACCGTGCAGCAACTCCTATTCCTAATAGGAGGGCTAAAGTGAGGGATACAAGTTCCCAGTGGATCCGGTTGTATGCCCCCCCTATTTGATCTTCAAACGAACCTGCGTCATGATAGAGCTTTCTGGGAAACATCTGCAACATTTCAAAATAATCACATCTGTTGACCATTTCATGAAAACATAAACAATGTTTAAGTATATAGAATTATGCTGTTGTAGGGACAGACAAGGCAAGGCACCTAAGATAGCACTGAAGACAGGGAAACAGTCCTATATTGTTGCAACTGGATTCAGAGGGCATTGCTTCTGTTGTAATCAATTAGTCCCCTGAAACTCAAGTTTAGGTAGTTTCAGAATTGTGTACCCAACATATAAGGGATGGGGCTCAGAAGTTTACAGTCTGCAGAAGTTCAAAAAAGCAGTATATGTTTCTGATTTTTCCTCTGTTCTGGGCAAGTTAAATTTTCAAGGACACCTGGGAGGAGGAGAGCTTTTTATTCCCTTTCTTATTTTCCCCCTGCCAGCTGTTACAACGAAGCCCAGTTGGTAATTTCTTTATCTTAGAAATGTGGCCATTTCTGTGAAGCCCCAGCTGAAGGCCAGAGGACTTGTTCACATATTTTGTGAAAAACTAGTTAGGGGTTGTCTAGCTTAGAAGTACTGAGTTTTTTAGCCAGTGGCCAAGTATAACAGGGCAATACAAAAAGAGAAAGTTTATCTACATTGAACTCTTTATAGAAACTCTATGCTGAAAGTTCTAAAGTCAGCCATGGTGAAGACTTCTGGAGAAGGACATTTAAGACTTTTCTGTGGGCCTGGTACAGAGGGGGAATACGGGGAAGGTGGGGCTGAGAGAAGCTCCGAGGATCTGAGAATGAGGAAAAAGAGAGATGTAAAAGAATAATTGGAAAGGTGTTTGGGAATTTCCTAGCAAAAAACTTGAGCAGTAGAACAGGTAGAGAAGAGCAGAAAACGGGAGTGAGTATCCCAAAATCCTGTGAGGGACTTTAAATTTTAGTAACCTGTTTTCAGTGATGACAAAGCAACTTTAATGGCCATTTATATTACATCTTGGATAAGGGTCTGAGAGCTCTCCTCAGCTCGTTTGAGCTTTGGGTTAGCTGGAAAGAGGACCTGGTGGGACCCGGTGTGGGCACTGACAGGAAGAGAGAGGAGTGAGTGGGTGGAGGGGTACCTCAGTACCTGCTACCTCACAAGCGGGCAATTGTCTGAGAACTGGTGGAGGTTTGGGATTCTGATCTAGTAATTGGAGGTGAGAAATCACGTTGCTGAGGTGGGAGTGACAGCAGAGAGTCTGGAGCAGAAGGCTGAGGATAAAAATCTATTGGAGAAGCATAGTTCAGGATGTGAGTGAAGGAGGGAAAGGGCTTCCACATAGGGGAATCTCCTTTCACCCTTTTGAGCACTTGCAGAAGTTAAAAAGGTCACGCAAAATTTGAGGATCTAGAGACCTCTCTGGGGGCCATCCTTTTTCTGTTGTCTACTTGGTAATATGGCCAATGCTGTGTACTGAATTTGATGAAGTATTGGGTTCCATCAGGCAGCCTCTGTATGCTCACATCTCCATGACATACTGAAGAAGTCGGTTTTTCCCCCACACAGCCGTTACTGTTTGTGGCTTTGATAGTTTCCCGGGCAAACAAGTAATCTAGGATAGCCAACCTGCATCTGGCTCGCGTGTCCCTACATCCATAATGTTTGTTTCCATTATCTATGGTACACAAGGGATTTAATGGTATTTTAGTGGGATTTTCTTCATCAGGGATATCCCAATAGAAAAAACCTATGGCCAGCTGACAAATGTCTGGGTGGAGAGATGGCCACCAGGTCCCTAAGGGGGATGTATGTGAGATCGATTATACACTTTTTCAGTAGGATTTGTGATCAGCCATCGCTGCTTAAAAGGCTGATGAGGGTTAGGACTACTTGTGGCCAAGGGGAGAGTATATAACCTTATCCACATGGCGAATACACAATTTGAAACTGTTACCAGTCTTTTCCAGTTTCCAGAAAGATTCTGGACAAGGAGCAGGCTTGAGATGAGAGGCATGGATCCAAGAAGTGATTCTGTATACCTTTACCACTGTAGGTGTTATAAGTAGCACCTGGTATGGTCCTTTACAGCTGGGTTCCAGGGATGACACCTGATGTCATCTTACATACATGAAGTCTCTTATTTGATATGGATGTGGAATCCCCTGGTACACAGTTTGTTACGCAGTGGGCAGCTATTTTCACAGGTATCACTGAGTTCTTTCAAGAGCTTTAAGTCTGTCAAGCAAGAGGGTGTGGGAAGGATCCTTAGGTCTTACAGTTGGGCTTAGGACCCTTACTGGACGAGGGCCACCATAGAGAACTTCTCAGGGGGTAAGGTTACTCAAAGAAACAGAAGGATTTTTTCTTGCATGAAACATTGCATAAGTCAGTAGCACAGTCCAATCTTTTATGCTGGTCTCTAAGCTTAATTTCGTTAAGGTCTCTTCAATGGTTCTATTCATTCTTTCTACTTGTCCTGAACTCTGGGGTCTATAAGCACAATATAACTTCCAATTAATCCCCAGGTTCCTGGCTAACCCCTGACTTACCTGGGCCATGAACATCGGTCCATTATCAGATCCTATTATCAGCTTAGCTTCCTCCAATGGTAGAGAGGCTTAGTCAGCAGCAGGGGAATCACTTAGAGTGTGTTGTGTGTTAGGGGACGAGGGTAGGGATAAGGAGAGGAGGAAGAGTCCAGTAGAGTCAAATCTTGTGACTCAGGGAAAACAGAGGGTGGAGGAGGAGGCAGAGGTGAGGGTTTGAGAGATCATGTGGGAAGGAGTATGAGCAGAGGCATGGGCAAGGAAAGGCTTCACCCATGGAGGAGGAGATTTGCAGAGGTCCTGAAAAGTTAAGATATATGGCTGTTGATCAGGATGGCTATGTGGCCCTGGCTGAAAGACAATATCTCTGACTTTATAAATTAGTGGGAAGTAGAAAGATCTTTCTTGGGGCCATACGACTCCAAAGATGGGCCATTCTGAGGCACAGAGAGTCTGCCAGGTCCAGCGTTTTACTAAAAAAAGAAAGATTCTGAGCCCTGAAGCGGACTTTGGTTCAGTGATCAAGGGTCAGGTACAGAGGCATTGAAGTGCTCTGTCCCATAATGAAAGGTACACAAACAGTAAAAGCAAAGACACATGACACAGATAAGACAAGACCATAAAGACAGGCAATGGACATCCAACACTGAGACCAGGAATGCGTAGCCGGCAAAACCCGATAGGATGGCAATACCGAATCTAAAAGAAAATATCACTGAGTCGATGAAGCAATTGTTCCTTGATTCTCCGAGTCCTCTTTGGGGTCCCCCAGGGAGGTGCCCTATGTCTCTGTGACACGTCTCTCAGCCACCGTCGGAGAGACCCCAGGCTCTTCATCGCCAGCAATTTTGCCAAGCCCTAACATGACACCTGAAACCAGAAAGAGGCGCCTTACTTGCTCCGAGAGGAGCCCGTTGGGGTCTCTCATCCGCCACTGCCGGAACTCGGTGGAACCTCAATATGTAAAGGTCAGGTGAGTGTTGGAGGAAGAGACTACCAAGAGACTGTCTCATGCAACAGCAAAGGGTTATTTTGCGTCCAGCTTGCTGGGGCTCACAGCTAACTTAAATAGATCAGAGAGCTCTGAGAACAGCTTATGCAGAGCTTACATACATTTCTTGGAGATGGAAGGGAGGGAAGTTTACTGATGTGTAAGGGTGAGTGGGCGGTTCGTGTGACACCGAGTGAGGCAGTACATTCTGCAGTTTGGCAGTTGGGAACAGTACATTCTAGAACAAGATTAGCAAACATTTCTCAAGATTTCAACAGTGTTTTTTTAAGCATACAGAAAAACAGGAAATAGCAAGTACCTATTTTATTAACCTTTCACTACCGACTATCCTTTTTTGACTGGATGTTCCTTCTACATTAATTCATGCAAAGTACAAGGTCCTATGCCATTGTATATCGATTTATCTGAGACATCTCTGCAGAACGTAATTCAATGCTGCGTATCCCAATCAAGGGCCCAATGCCCTTCTGGCCTTCAAATCATACTTAGATTTCTTTTTTCATACATATATTACACCTATATATTCTTATACACATAGCAGGTTCCCAATACCATTATTCATCCAGCACAATGATTTCTAACCCAAATCAAACATGTTTTTAACCATAATCATACACTATTCCCTCAATCTAACTTTATAGAACAGCAGGGAAAGAGTTGATTTTACAATACAGAAATGTAGGGAAACTTCCACCTGCTGATAACCTCAAAGGCCCATGCAGAAATGATCCCTGGAGAAGATGTAGGCAGCTATGAAGGACCTGAGAGACCAAAAGTCATCTTCCATGGCAAACAACCCAGTCAGGATAAAAGGTTGGTTCTGAATCAGATTCTCTTCTTAATGTAGAGAACATGGACCAAAACAGGCCTGTGTGGAGATCTATTCCTGGGTGCCTATGGTTGATATACCATTCTAACTTGTGAAAGTGTCACAGGAAGTAGGGGCAGCCTCAATCTCATGGGACCCTTGGAAGTAACAGTTAAGACAAAGTGGTTGCCAAGACAGGGACCTCATTCAGTTCAGGAAGGAAGTGACCTCACCTCACTTCCATGGTGATGGAACTCTCTGAACTTTGGATCCAGGACGCCAGGCACCCATAGCCAGTCCAAGTCCCAGTCCCTATGGTCTCACTTGTTTGGATTTACTAAATGCAGTCAGTCTTTCTTGGTACCTTCAGACGTGAGAAGGCCAAATGCCAGGAAAGCTCGGAAGCGGGGCTTTTCTTGAGAAAGTCGTTAGTGGCTCACCGTTGGCTCCTGAGAAGTTCACAGAGTTTGCCAAGGAGACCAGATCTGAGACAGGACAGGCCATTTCGGGGGAACGTATTATGGCCTACAAGTCAGAGGACACTCCGGATAGTCAAAGACCTACTTAGGGGAAGGAGGTGCCTTTGTGGGTGTGGTTGTGGGTTTGTGGTTTTGTCTCATTTTCTGAGAATAGGTAGGACAGTCGGTTTGTTTCATTTGAAGTGGACTGTTTCTAGTAAGTCTTTTCACAGGGCGAGTGTTTCTATGTCTGTGTATTCCACTGTTTCCGTGGTTGTAGACATTAGAAAAGAGAATTCATCAATGGATGTGTCGTGTCTAGTAGAAAGCTTCTCAGCATTCATATTGCCCCGTTTATGAATGGACTGTAGCTTGCCTTATCGATGAGCAACACCTGCTACCTTCCTAAGTTTCTATTTTTGTCCTGAATTCCGGCCAATTTCAAGAATAGGCCCATGGTTTTGTGTCCAAGATATGTACCACCTCCAAGCTCTGTGACATAGCCATGTACTGGATAGCTGTAGGTGATGGCGAGCATCTCAGAAAACTCAGATATCAGTGTGACGAGGACAGTCTCAGAGGAGAAACCCTGCTTTGGGCCTTTTGCTTACCTATTGTTCTGTTGCCCTGAATGTCAGGAAGTTCTTTGCATCTGGCCACCCCTTTGTGAAGCCTGAAGAAAACAGTTTTCAAATGGAAATGATTGGGCATACCTGTGGCTCTTTTCTTAAGTGCTTTGAAAAGGGATGTGACTGAATCAGCCCCCTGGCCCTGTGTGTGGCTGAGGCTTAGATTCTCAGCACCTGTGGATCTAAAGAAAGTTCCCATGTTTGCATCCAAAGGAAAAATGGCAGAAAGAGCAGCCATTGGGATGAAGTCTCTCGACTTCCTCTGTAAGGTTCCTGAACTCCATCAAGTGAAAATAGGGATCCTTTGGGTCAAATGAGTTCTTCAAAACCTGCAGAGGCTAGCCCATAGGTGCTTGGTTATTTCATGACTAAAATTCACATAAAGAATCTAAACCAAACAGTCAGTAGGCCTCAAATTGGAGAATTGGAGCGGTATTAATGGCAGGCCTATTTGATCACTCCTGGTTCACAGGATGGGTGTCCAGGCCACCTTTACTATAGGCAAATGAGGGTCAAAGGAGCTTATTTTGAACACTGTCTTGGTCTGCTCCCCTCATGGAAACCTCCAGCAAAATTATGATGAGTGTCAATATGAAAGAAGATGAGGGCCATATGGGAGTGTTCTTGTTTTAATTGTGGTAATTTGTGTGGTAGTTGGTAAAGATGACTCGGATCACCTGGGCTTGAACTCTGGTGTGATTCCCCTTAAAGAATGAGTTCTGGATCTGACCTCAGAGAAGTATTGTCGTGAGTTCTCTTGGGATTTTACTAGGACACACGTGAGAATCGCCTTTGGAAATTGAGATCTAGGCCCAGGATGGCTTTCCACAGAGCTCGGGGATTCTGAGCCAGGATATCACATGATTTAATTCTTAAAGACTTGGCAGCCCTAGTTGAGAGTCCAAACACATATGGACCTCACATTGTACACCTCAATGTGTCTGGATTCATGTGACCTTTTGGCCAGTCTTTTGGAAGGCTTTTCTGTGAGTGTTCTCCAGAGCTTTCATTGAAATGAGCTTCCTCACCATTTAATGGTTCCTGAATTAATTGAAACCCACAGTGCCTCTAACTTCATTTTTGAAAAATGACTAGATTCATACCATAAAATTTTTGAAATTCCCATGACCAGGGGGCACTGGATAAACTTTGGATTTCCTGTTGCTGATCATGAGTGTACCAAAGAGTGCCTTGATTGACTGGTTTTCGTGAAAATGGTGTAGAACAGAGATGCCAGTAATTTGGAGCCTAATGAGTAGTGGGCCTAGAGAAGTGGACTGTAGGTGTGTAAATAAATATTTTTGGTAGGACCACCTGGATCTTCCATTGGCTTCGAAAGACTTGCGACTGACATGGTGCAGGCAGGAGACCTTTATATGTAAAGGCATCTTGTCATATGGAGAGGTTTCAGGGCAATGTTCAGAATCAGGTTGCTATAGTCAAGGTGAAAGCTATGTAGGATAGAAGCCTGGTTCGTACATTCTCTTTGCGTCCCTGACCAACCACACATGACAGAACTCCCTCCAGCATTTTGTCCCAGTTGAACTCCTTGTATTTCGTGAAGCAAATACCAAACTCCCAGTGCAGCAGTAAGAAACACCCTGGAAAGTGGAGGATCACCAAATGGCTTCACAGTCCACACGGAAAGACACTTAGCTCCCAGTGGCCACAGTTTACCTACAAAGAGAGAATTCAGAACTGCTCCCTCATGTTCATTAGAAAATAAGGACCATGTGCTCCAGGTCATAGAGATGCAGACCCAGATTTCATGGTGTCACTACAAACGAAGCTAAATCTCCTAACAATTACATATATTTCTTGTTCCCAACCTCAGAGGAAGTTTTTCAAGAAGTCTCAAGGCCAGCACAGTTCCATGTTTCTGGATTGTTTACCCTCTCCCTTACTTTTGGAAACTGTTCTACCACCTCCAGTGTTGTGAACTCCTGAGCATTTTCCATTCCACATATATATTCAGATTTTCTAACTCTTCTCCTCTAATTGTGTCTTACTTTTAGCGATGGTTATGTCAAGGCATTGTTCAGGATGAGAGAGGGAAGATTTTTGTGTATCACATTTTTGCATACACATTAGATTCATTTTCCTTTTTTCCATTTGAAATACTGAATCCCTGACACTAACCCATACCCTACTAGACTCTGACTACTAATCCTAATATCATGGAGAGAAAGAAATCTAACCGAATAGAAATACAGGCCTTTCAAAGGAAGCATGGTGTATACTTCTATTTGCCTTCTGCATTATCAAGAGTATGTTTTTTAAATCTAGTCAACTTTTCATTGTAATATTTCTCCATGATTTTTTAAAATTATCACATATATAAATTCCTGTCTCCCTTTCTCTGTATCCTATTCAGCACATGTATTTTTTTATACATATATATATAATATCCTACCTGGTATCACACGGACAATCTTGTGAGCTCCCTGATTTTGGAATATAAAATTGTGAGAACAGATGACTCTCCCTAAATAATGATGGGACTGAAAATTCAACCTATGGGTGAGCTTCCTAGTGAAAAACACTATACATAAATCCATGTTCAGTAAAATGAATATTTTTGGATATGTGGATGAATTATATTTCATGATGAATTTCGATTGGCATATATATTGCTAAATATTAATGTGTGTGTGTGTGTGTGTGTGTATGTATTTTTTTTAAATCTGGAAAAAATATATATATGTGTATATATATACATATATATATATATAATATATGTATATATATTATATATATATATATATATATTATATATATATGTATATATATATTCTCCAGATTTTAAAAAAATATGAAAAATATGTGTCTTATTATACACTCCCTAAATTCATTTATATTCATGTATGTGGGTTCAAAGTCCACTTTTTACAAGATTATTTTCAGCAATATTTATACACCTGTAATACATATTGGTTTCCTACTACTGAATACTAAGTTCAGTAGGTGGTGCATACAAATCCTAATATTTCTACAGTACCTGACCCAGTTTAACATCAATGCAAGTAGATTGCTATGGGACATGATGTGTATTTTGAAGTTCATTTTTACTCAACACTGGTACATTACTATTTTTTCAGTATATGGACATCATAGGATATATTTTTTCACCCACAACTTCACAAAATTATAGGCATTTGGTTCACTCTCATTTACTTACTACTTCAGAACACATGTATTCCTCCATGTTTCTTTACTGGTCTTTTCACTAGACTTCTTTCAAACACATTATTTTTGATTCCATAATCATTTTTGAAGCAATACTCACTCTTCACGATAAACCGTAACCCTAATATTACCATTACATATATAACTGGTTGGAATGATTGTATATATATCAATATAAGATTTCCAATATATTTTCAGATGCAAACTCAATCCATTATTTAAAGTTGGAACCAGTTATATACTTTATTCACAATCTGGTCTATTCATGCAACATCTCAATAATGATCAACACAAGGTACACCTATTTGTATCACCAGTACTAATTTATAAGTTTCCAGAATATTACACCCCATAATGGTGGAAGAAATACTCATGTCACCTTATCAACATATAAATTTTATCACGGTAGTATTCTGGACACAAAATGCAAAGGTCACACATATGATTGTACCAAAGCCTAAATGGAAAGTGACATGGATTACTAAAAACATCCATGTCCAGGGTGCCTAATGCTCTCAAATGTCAATCCTATTGATTACTACATATTTGTTTTTTCCTAAGATTATATATTCAACCTCAAGCCTGTTGAAAATGTCTAATCCTATCACTCACTTTATACTTTGCCTGATTTCCTAATCTTTCTATTGATATCTGCTTTCCTACATATTTTTCCCTGTTCATCATTGTGACTTTCTCTTCAGATGTGCTGACATTTACATTCACTCTCTAACTGAAACCCTATTGCTAAAGAACTTTTGGTCCAACTCCTAGTCTCACTCTTCTTCCTAAACCTACTGACTGTCTTCCTAATCCTACAGACTATCCCTTTTTGACTGGATGTTCTCTTCTACATTCAATCATCCGAGGTACACGGTCCTATGCCATTGTATATCGATTTATCTGAGACCTCGGTGCAGAACATAATTCAAGCTCAGTATACCAATCAAGGTTCTGTTGCCCTGAATGTCAGGAAGGTCTTTGCCTCAGGCCACCCCTTTGTGAAGCCTGAAGAAAAAAATTTCAAATGGAAATAAATGGGCATCACCTGTGGCTCTTTGCTTAATTGCTTTGGAAAGGGATTTGTCTGAATCTGCCTCTTGGCCCTGTGTGAGGCTGTGGCTTCGATTCTCTGCACCTGATGGATCTAAAGAAAGATCCCATGTGTGCATTCAAAACCAAAATGGCAAAAAGAGCAGTCATTGTGGATGAGGATTCTTGCCTTTCTCTGTTAGGTTCCTGACCCCCTTCAAGTGAGATTAGGGATCCTCTTTGTCAAATGAATTCTTGAATGCTCTCCAGATGTGCTTGGATTTTCTCATGACTCCAAATCACATAAAAAATCTATACCTGACATTCAGTAAGCCTCAAATTATAGAAAAAAGCGGAATTAATGGCAGGCCTTTTTGATCACTCCTGGTTCACAGGAAGGGTGTCCAGGCCACCCTGACTTTAGGGAAATTAGAGGCAAGTGAGCTTATTCTGAAAACTGTCTTTAGTTGCAACCCTCATGGAAACTTCCATCCAGAACTTTTGATGAGGGTCTTTATGGACGAAGATGAGGGCCATGTGGTAGTTTTTTTGTTTTAATTGTGGTCATTTGTGTGGGGGTTGGAAGACATGACTTGGTCCACCTGGGCTTGAACTCTGGTGTGATTCCCCTTAGAGCCTGAGTTCTGGAACGTACCTCATAGAAGTATTGATATGAATTGTGTTGGTTTTTAGGAGGCCACGCATGATTGTCACCCTTTCAAACTGAGATCTAGGCCCAAGGTGGCTTTCCACAGAGCAATGGGAATCTCAGCCAGGAAATCACATGATTTTATTCTGAAAGACTTCGCAGCCATTGTTGGCCCTTGGAAGCAAGAAGGAGTGGCCATACTCATATCGAATAAAATCAACTTAAAACCTAAGTTAATCAAAAGTGATAAAGAAGGACACTATATACTGTTAAGAGGCAACATTCACCAACAAGACATAACAATTATCAATTTGTATGCACCATACAATGGTGGTGCCAAGTCATAAAACAAACTCTCCTCAAGTTCAAGAGTCATATAGGCTATAGCACAATAATTACGGGTGACTTCAGCACACAACCCTCGCCATTGGACAGATCCTCTAGAGAAAATCTGAATTAAGAAACTATAGAACTCAATAGCACAATCAATAACCTAGACTTAACCAACATATATAGAATATATCAAACATCATAAAGTGGATACATGTTCTTCTCAGCAGCACATTGGTCCTACTCAAATATAGACCATATATTATGCCATATGGAAACTCTTAGTAAATATAAAAGTATGGAGATAATACCATGCACCATATCTGATCATAATGGAATGAAACTTGAAATTAATGATTGAAGAAGGAAGGAAAAATTCTACATCACATGGAAAATGAACAATATGTTACTGAATAATCAATGGGTTACAGAAGACATAAAGGAGGAGATAAAAAAATCTCTTAGATACAAATGAAAATACAGACACAACATACCGGATTCTGTGGGAAACAATGAAAGCAGTTTTAAGAGGGAAATTCATTTCTTGGAATTCTTTCCTCAAAAAAAGAAAAAAACAACAAATAAATGATCTCACACTACATCTCAAAAACCTAGAAAAAAAAGAGCAAAACAACAAATGTAGTAGAAGACAAGAAATAATTAAAATTAGAGGAGAAATCAACAAAATTGAAACAAAAAAATTGAACAAATAAAAGTTGGTTCTTTGAAAATAAATTAAATCGACAGGCCCTTAGCCATGCTAATGAAGAGAAGCAGAGAGAGAACTCAAATTACTAACATATGGGATAAAAAAGGCAATATCACAACAGACACTACAGAAATACAGAAGATAATTCGAAAGTATTTTGAAACCCTATATTCCAATAAAACAGAAGATAATGAAGATATCGATAAATTTCTTATGTCATATGATCTGCCCAGATTGAGTCCGGAAGACACACAAAATTTAAATAGACCAATAACAAAGGAAGAAATAGAAGAAACCTTCAAAAGACTACCTACCAAAAAAAACCCTGGACCAGATGGTTATACAGCAGAGTTCTACAAAACGTTCAAAGATGAATTAATACCAATACTTTTCAAGCTATTTCAAAAAATAGAAAAAGAAGGAGTTCTTCCAAATTCATTCTATGAGGCCAACATCACCCTGATCCCAAAACCAGACAAAGACACTTCAAAGAAAGAAAACTACAGACCAATATCTCTAATAAACTTGGATGCAAAAATTCTCAATAAAATCCTGGCAAAACAAATACAAAAGCACATAAAAAAATTGTGCATCATGATCAAGAGGGATTCATCCCAGGGATGCAAGGCTGGTTCAATATACGGAAATCAATAAATACTATTCACCACATCAATAGACTTAAAGAGAAGAACCATATGATCATCTCGAAAGATGCAGAAAAAGCATTCTACAAAGTACAGCATCCCTTTATGTTTAAAACTCTATAAAAACTAGGAATAACAGGAACTTACCTCAACATTGTAAAAGCTATATATGCTAAACCTCAGGCTAGCATCATTGTAAATGGAGAAAAACTGAAGGCATTCCCTTTAAAATCTGGAACAAGACAGGGATGCCATCTATCACCACTTCTATTCGATTTAGTTCTTGAAATACTAGCCAGAGCAATTAGACAGACAAAAGAAATTAAAGACTTAAAAATAGGAAAAGAAGAACTTAAATTATCGCTATTTTTGGATGACATGATAATATATTTAACAGACCCAAAAGGGTCTGCTAGAGTTAGTAAATGAATTCAGCAAAGTGGCAGGATATAAAATCAACACGCATAAATCTAAGGCATTCCTGTATATCAGCAACAAAACTTCTGAAATTTAAATGAGGAAAACCACTCCTTTTACAGTATACTCAAAGAAAATAAAAAACTTGGGAATCAACCTAACCAAAGAGGTGAAAGATTTATGCAATGAAATCTACAGAACCCTAAAGAGAGAGATAGAAGAAGATGTTAGAGGATGGAAAAGTATGCCCTGTACATGGATAGGCAGAAATAACATCATCAAAATGGCGATATTACCCAAAGTTCTCTACAGGTTTAATGCGATGCCAATCAAAAACCCAATGGCATTTCTTGTAGAAATAAATAAAGTAATCATGAATTTCATATGGAAAAACAAAAGACCCAGAATAGCGAAAGCAATTCTAAGCAGGAAGTGTGAATCCAGAGTTCAAACTGTACTACAAAGCAATAGTAACAAAAACAGTGTGGTACTGGTATCAAAACAGGCAGATGGACCAATGGTACAGAATAGAGGACACAGAGACAAATCCACAAAATTACAACTTTCTTATATTTGAAAAAGGGCCTAAAAGCATGCAATGGAAGAAGGATAGCATATTCAACAAATGGTGCAGGGACAACTGGAAATTCATATGCAACAAAATGAAACTGAATCCCTTTCTCTCACAATGCACAAAAGTTAACTCAAAATGGATCAAGGAGCCAGATATAAAATCAGAGACACTGCGTCTGATAGAAGAAAAAGTTGGCTACGATGTACATACTGTGGGGTTGGGCTCCAAATTCCTTAATAGGAAACCCATAGCCCAAGAGTTAATAAAAAGAATAAACAAATGGGACTTACTTAATCTAAAGAGATCTTTCTCAGCAAGAGAAAAAATAAGAGAGGTAAATAGAGAGCCTACATCCTGGGAACAAATTTTTACCCCTTACACTTCAGATAGAGCCCTAATATCTAGAATATACAAAGAACTCAAAAAAATTAAACAATGAGATAACAAATAACCCAATCAACAAATGGTCCAAGGATCTTAACAGACACTTCACAGAGGAGGACATACAATCAATCAACAAGTACATGAAAAAATGCTCACCATCTCTAGCAGTCAGAGAAATGCAATCAAAACCACCCTAAGATACCATCTCACTCCAGTAAGATTGGCAGCCATTATGACGTCGAACAACAATAAGTGTTGGTGAGGATGTGGGGTAAAGGGTACACTTGTACACTGCTTGTGGGACTGCAAATTGGTGAGTACAATATGGAAAGCAGTATGGAGATTCATGGGAAAGCTGGGAATGGAACCACCATTTGACCGAGATATCGCCCTTCTCAGACTCTTCCCTGAGGATGTTAATAGAGAGCAGTATAAGGATACTGCCACATCGATGATCATAGCGGCACAATTCACAATAGCTAGACTTTGGAACCAACCTAGATGCCCTTCAATAGACGAATGGATAATAAAAATGTGGCATCTATACACAATTGAGTATTACACAGCACTGAAAAATGACAAAATCATAGAATTTGCAGGGAAATGAATGGCATTAGAATAGATTATGCTAAGCGAATCTATCCAATCCTTAAAAAACAAATGCCAAATGTTTCCTTTTATATAGAGAGAGCAAATAAGAAGAGAACAGGGAGGAAGAACATGAGAAAAATATTAAAACTAAACAGAGATGAGTGGGGGGAGAGAAAGGGAGAGAGAAGGAAAAGCATATGGAAATGGTAGGAGACTACTCAATGTTACACAAAATTACATATAAGAGGTTGTGAGGCTAAAGAGGGGAAAACAAGGGAGAGAATTAAACAACAGCAGATGAGGTAGAGAGGGAAGATGGGAGGGGAGGGGGAATAGTAGGGGATAGGAAAGGTAGCAGAATACAACAATAACTAGTATGCTATTATGTAAAAACGTGAGTGTGTAACTGATGTGATTCTGCGATTTGTATTTGGGGTAAAAATGGGAGTTCATAACCCAATTGAGTCAAATGTATGAAAGATGATATATCATGAGTTTTATAATGTTTTGAACAACCAAAAATAAAAAGAATTGAATTTCCAATATTTGAGTCATTTAACAACTTTATTTTTTAATAAAATTGTCTTTTATTTGTTATCTTACTTGCTGGTATCTGCCTTTCAGTTTTAAAAAACTATGAGCTGTAGCCATTCATCCATGTAGTATGTAAAAGAAAATTTTGAGTATCTCCATGTTACCAGATTGGCAAGGCATCAAGGTTTCCTTCACAAACAAGGTGAAGGCTTTGCATTAGAAATTTAACATTCTGCAAAACAATTTTTTTAACTTTCCAATTAAATTTCCAAAAAAATTTAGAAAAAGAAGAATATAATCCCCACAGTGAGAAGGCCTCAAAGTGGAGAAGTGGAGCATTTACGGCAGGCCTATTTGATCACTCCTGGTTCACAGGAAGCATGTCCAATCCACCCTGACGTTAGGCAAATGAGGGGCAAGGGAGCTTATTTTGGGCACTGGTTTGGCTGTGCCCCTCATGGAAAACTCCATCCACAGGTTATGATGTGTGTCTATATGGAAGAAGATGAGAACCATGTGGGAGTGTTTTGGTTTTAATTGTGGTCATTTGTGTGGTAGTTGGAAGAGATGACTGGGTCCACCTGGGCTTGAACTCTGATGTGATTCCCCTTAGAGAATGAGATTTGGAACTAACTTCAGAGAAGTATTGCCATGAATGTTGTTGGGATTTCAGGAGGCCACACATGAGAGTCGCCCTTGGAAACTGAGGTCTAGGCCCAGGGAGGCTTTCCAGAGAGCACTGGGAATCTCAGCTGGGATATCACAGGTTTTATTCTGAAAGACTTGGCAGCCATCGTTGAGAGTCAAAACACACATGACCTCACATTGTAGACCTCAATGGGCCTGGCTTCATGTGACAATTTGGCCACTCTTTGGGAAGCCTTGCCTGTGAGAGATCTCCAGATCCTTCATTAAAATGAGCTTCCTCAACATTTAATGGATCCTGAATGAATTGAAACCCACAGTACCAACAATTTCATCTGTGAAAAATAGTTAGATAAATACCATAAAATTTTAGAAATTCTCATGACCAGGTGGCACTGGAGAACCATTGGATGTCCTGTTGCTGATCATGAGTATACCAGACAGTGCCTTGATTGACTAGGTATCATGAAAATCGTGTAGAACAGAGATGCCAGTAAGTTGGAGCCTGCTGAGTAGTGGGCCTAGAGCAGTGGTGTGCAGGTGTGTGATAAAACATCTCTGGTGGGGCCATGTGGATCTGCCATTGACTTTCAAATGCCTTGAGACAGACACGGTGCAGCCAGCAGACCCTTCTATATAAAGGCATCTTGTTATATGGAGATTTTTCACGGCAATGTTTAGAATCAGGTTGCTATGGTCAAGGGGCAAGCTATGTGGGATAGAAGCCTAGTTGGTGCATTCTCATGCAGACACTGACCCACCACAAGTGACAGAACTCCCTCCAGCACTGTGTCCCACTTGAACTCCTTGTATTTCGTGAAGCAAATACCAAACTCCCAGTGCAGCAGCAAGAAACAAAACGAAAAGTCGAGGATGACCAAATGGCTTCACAGTCCACATGGGGAGACACTTAGCCCCAGTGGCCACAATTTAGCTACAAAGAGAGAATTTAGCACTGCTGCCTCATGGTCATTGGAAAATAAGAAACCATGTCCTCCTGGTCACATAGATGCAGACCTAGCTTTGATGGTCTCACTACATCGGAAGTTAAAGCTCCTGAAAACAACATATATTTCAAGTGCCCAAGCTCAGAGGCAATTTCTCAAGAAGTGTTTAGGCCAGCAGATCTCCATGTTTGTGGAGTGTTTACCATGTCACTTACTTTTGGAAACTGCTCTATCAACTCCAAGGTTGTGAACTCCTGAGCATTTTCCATTCTAAATATATATTCACAGATTTTCTAACTCTTCTCCTCTAATTCTGACTTACTTGGGGCAAAGGGAATGTCAAGTCATTGTTCTGGATGAGAGAGGGAAGATTGTTTTGTAGCACATATTTGCATACACATTGGATTCATTTTCCAATTTTCTGTTTGAAATACTGAATCCCTGACACTAACCCATACCCTACTAAACTCTGACTACTAATCTTAATATAATGGAGAAAAATAACCCAAACAGAATAGAAATACAAGCATTTCAGAAGAAGCATGGTGTATAGTTGGAATTACCTTTTGTATGATATAAGGTAGGAGTTATAAATCTAGTCAATTATTTGTTGAAATAATTTTCCATGTGTTTTTAAAGTTAAGAAAAATGTGAATTCCTGTCTCCCTTTCTCTGTAGCCTATTAAGCAAATGTATTTTTATATGCACAAATAGAATCCTACCTGGTTTCACATATACATTCTTGTGAGGTGGCTGACTTGGCAGATACAAATTGTGAGAAGAGATCACTCCTCCTAAATGCTGTTTTAACTGAAAATTGAACCCATGGGTGAGCTTCCTAGATGAACAACACTATACACATATTCATGTTCAGTAAAATGAATATTTTGGGATATGCGGATGAGTTATTTTTCATGATGAATTTCAATTGGCATATATATTGCTACATTATAATGTGTGTGTTTGTGTGTCTATATATACATTATATATATATATATATATATATATATATATATATATATATATATATATATATATATATATTCTCCAGATTTACCAAAATATGAAATATATGTGTCTTCTTATACACCGCCTGAATTCATTCATATTCATATATGTGGATTTATAATCAACTTTTAAAAAGTTTATTCTCAGAAATATACATCCACTGAAATAAATATTTGTTTCCTAGTACTGAAAACTAACTTCAGGGAAGGGTGCTTACAAATCCTAATATTTCTACAGTAACTGACCAAGTTTAACATCAATGCAAGTAGATTCCTATTGGATATGGTGTGTTTATTAAAGTTCATTTTAATCAAACCTGGTACGTTATTATTTCTTCAGTTTATAGACATCATAAATTATATCCTTTCATTCACAAGTTCACAAATTTATAAACATTTGGTTCACTTTCAATCACTTCCTCCTTCAGAACACTTATATTTCTCCATGTTTCTTGACTGGTCTTTTCACTAGACTTCTTTCTAAAGACATTATTTTCGATTCCATAATCATATTTGAAGCAAAACTCACACACTATTTATGATAAACGGTAACTCTAATATAACCATTAGATATATAAGTGGTTGGAATGAATGTATGTATATCAATAAATGATTTCCTCTATTTTCTCAGATATCAATACAATCCATTATTTAAATTTGGAACCAGTCATATAATTTATTCACAGTATGGTCTATTAATGCATCATCTCTATATTCATCAACACAGGGTAAGCCGATTAGTATCCCCAGTACTAATTTATATCTTTTCAAAATATTTCCCCCAGAAATGGTGGAAGAAATACTCATGTCACCTGATCTTCATATACATATTAACACAGTAATATTCTGGACACAAAATGCGAAGGTCACCCTTATGATTGTACCAAAGCCTCAATGGAATGTGAACATGGATTACTAAATATATCCATGTCCAGGTTGCCTAATGCTCTCAAATGTCAATCTTATTGGTGACTACAAATTGGTTTCTTCTTAAGATTATGTATTCAACCTCAACCCTGTTGAAAATGTCTAATCCTATCACGTTATACTTTGCCTGATTTCCTAATGTCTCTATTGATGTCTGCTTTCCTACATATTTTCCCCAGTTCATCATTGTGCCTGACTCTTCACATATGGTGTCATTTATATTCACTCTCTAACCAAAACCCTATTGTTAAAGTACATTTGGTCCAAATCCTAGACTCACTCTTCCTTCTAAACCTACTGACTATCTTCCTAATCCTACACACAATCCCTTTTTGACTGGATGATCTCTTCTACATTTAATCATCTGAGGTACAGGGTCTTATGCCATTGTATATCAATTTAACTGAGACCTCGGTGCAAAACATAACTCAAGCTAAGGATCCCAATCAAGGGTCCAAATCCTTCTGGGCTTCAAATATTACCTAGATTTCTGTTTTCATACTTATGTTCTACCTCTATATTCTTATAAATATCGCTGGTTCCCAATACCATTATTCATCCAGCAGAATGATTTCCAACCCAAATCGAACATGCTATTAATCCTAACCATACAATGTTCTTTCAATCTCACTTTACAGAAGAGCAGGGACAAAGTTGGTATTACAATACAGGAAGTTAGGAGATCTTCCAACTGCTGAGTACCTCAAAATCCATGCAGAAATGATCCCTGGAGAAGATGCAGGCAGCTATGAAGGACCTGAGAGAACAAAAGTCATATTCCATGGCAAAAAACATGGTCAGGATGAAAAGATGTGTCTGAGTCAGCCTCTCTATTCTTTATGTAGGGAAGATGGACCAAACCAGGCCTGTGTGGAGAGCTGTTCCCAGGTAACTATGGTTTCTATACCATTCTAACATGAGAAAGTATCACAGGAAGTAGGGCAGCCTCCATGTCAGGAGACAATAGGAAGAAACTGTTAGGACAAAGTGGTGGCCAAGACAGTGACCTCATTCATTTTCTGAAGGTAGTGACCTCACCTCACTTCCTTGGTGATGGAGCTCTCTGAATTTTGTGATCCAGGAAGCAAGGCACCCTGAGCCAGTCCCAGTCCCAGTTGCAGTGGGCTCATTTCTTTGGATTTTCCAGGAACAGAGTCAGTCTTTCTTGGTACCTACTGATGTAAGGGTTGCCAAATACCAAGAAAGCTCTGAAGAGGGGTCTTTCCTGAGAGGATAGGAATTGGCTCACCACTGCGTCCTTACAACTTCACAGATTTGACCAAGGAGACCAGATCTGAGACAGAAAGGCCATTTCTGGGGAGCATTGTATGTCCTACCAGTCAGAGGACATTCCAGATAGTCACAGACCTACTTGGAAGAAGGAGGTGCATTAGAGGGTGTTGGTTTGTGTTTGTGGTTTTTTCACATGATCTGAGAATAGGTAAAAAAGGAGGTTTGTTTGGTTTGGAGTGGACTGTTTCTAGTAAGTCATTTGACAAGGAGACTGTTTCTGTGTCTGTGTATCCCATTGTGTTTTTCTTTGTAGATATTAGAAAAGAAAATAGCTCATTGGGTGTGTCCTGTCTAGTAGAAAACTTCCCAGTATGCATCCTTCCCAATTAATGAATGGACTGAGGCTTGCCTCATCCATGGGCAACACCTGCTATCTACCTAAGTTCTCATTTTTTTCCTGAATTCTGGCCACTCTCAAGATTAGTATCATGTATTTTTGTACAAGATACGTACCACCTCCAAGCTCTGTGACATGGCCATGTACTGGATAGTTGAAGAGAATGGCGAGCATCTCAGAAAACTCACATATCAGAGTAACCAGGAAAGTCTCCTAGGAGAAACCCTGCTTGGGGGCTTTTGATTACCTATTGTTCTGTTGCTCTGAATGTCAGAAAGGTCTTTGCCTCAGGCCAAACCTTAGTGAAGCCTGAAGAAAAGAGTTTTCAAATGGAAATGAATGGGAATCACCTGTGGCTTTTTACTTTATTGCTTTGGAAAAAGATTTGTCTGAATCAGCCTCTTGGCCCTGTGTGAGCCTGTGGTTTAGATTTTCAGCACCTGATGGGTCTAGAGAAAGATCCCATGTGGGCATTCAAAACCAAAATGGAAAAAAGATCAGTCATTTTGGATGAAGCCTCTCGCCTTCCTCTGTAATATTTCTGACCTCCATCAAGTGAGAATAGGGATCATTTGTGTCAAATGAGTTCTTCAAAGCCCTGCAGAGGCTGGACAATAGGTGCTTGCGTTTTCTCATGACTCCAATTCACACAAAGAATCTATACCCCACAGTCAGTAGGCCTCAAATTTGAGAAGTGGAGCAGTATTAACAGCAGTCTTATATGATCACTTCTGTTTCACAGGAATGTTGTCCAGGCCACCCTGACTTTAGGCAAATGAGGGGCAAGGGAGATTATTTTTGACACTGTCTTGGGCTGTGCCCCTGATGGAAACCTCCAGCTAGAGTTTATGATTAGTGTCTATATAAAAGAAGAAGAGGGCCCTGTGGGAGTGTTTTGGTTTTAATTGTCATCATTTGTGTGGCAATTGGAAGAGATGCCTGGGTCCACCTGGGCTTGAACTCTGTTGTGATTCCCCTTAGAGACTGAGTTGTGGAACTGAACTCAGAGAAGTATTGCCATGAATTGTGTTGGGATTTTTGGAGGCCACGCATGAGATTCGCCATTGGAAACTGAGATCTAGGCCCAGGGTGACTTTCCACAGAGCACTGGGAATCTCAGCCAGGATATCACAAGATTTTATTTTGAAAGATTGTCAGCCATAGTTGAGAGTCAAAACACACATGGAATTCACATTGTAGACCTCAATGGGCCTGGCTTCATGTGACCTTTTGCCCACTCTTTGGGAAGCCTTGCCTGTGAAAGTTCTCCAGAGCTTTCATTGAAATGAGATTCCTCACCTTTTAATGGTTCCTGTATAAATTAAATCCCACAGTGCCTCCAACTTCATTATTGAAAAATATCTAGATAAATACCATGAATTTTTTGAAATTACTGTGACCAGGTTGCACTGGTGAACTTCTGAATGTCCTGTTCCTGATCATGATTGTACCAGACAGTGCCTTGATTGACTGGGTTTCATGAAAAAAGTGTAGAACATAGATGCCAGAAAGTTGGAGCCTGCAGACTAGTGGGCCTAGAGCAGAGGAGTGTAGGTGTGTGAAAAAAACATTTGTGGTGGGGCCACGTGGATCTGCCATTGGCTTAGAAAGACTTGTGACTGACATGGTACAGCCAGCAGACCCTTCTATGTAAGGGCATCTTGTTATATGGAGAGGATTCCTGCCAAAGGTCAGAATCAGGTTGCTATTGTCAAGTTGAAAAGCTATGTGGGATTGAAGCCTCACTGGTGCATTTTACTAACCCACCACACGTGAGAGTACATCCTCCAGCACTGTGTCCCAGTAGAACTCCTTGTATTTCGTGAAGCCAATACCAAACTCACAGTGCAGCAGTAAAAAACACCACGAAAGTGGATAATGACCAAATGGCTCTATAGACAACACAGTTAGATACTTAGACCCCAGTGGCCAAAGTTTACCTACAAAGAGAGAATTCAGCACTGCTGCCTCATGTTCACTAGAAAACAAAAAACCATGTCATCCAGGTCACATAGATGGAGACCCAGAATTGATGGTCTCACTACAAAGGAAGCTAAAACTCCTGACAACAATATATATTTTAACTGCCCGACCTCAGAGGCAGTTTCTCAAAAAGTCATTGGGCCAGCAGAGCTCCATGTTTGTGGAGTGTTTACCCTCTCCCTTTTTGTAACCCGTTCTACCTCCTACAAGTTTGTGAACTCCTGAGCATTTTTCTTTCCACATATGTATTCACAGATTTTCTAACTTTTCTCCACTAATTGTGTCTTATTTGGGGCGAAGGTAATGTCAAAGCATTGTTCTGGATGAGAGTGGGATGATTTTTGTGTAGCACATATTTGCATACACATTAGATTCATTTTCATATTTTCCATTTGAAATACTGAATCCCTGACACTAACCCATACCCTACTAGACTCTGACTACTAATCCAAATATGATGGAGAAAAAGAAACTTAACAGAATAGAAATACAGGCCTTTCATAGGAGGCATGGTGTATACTTGGACTTGCCTTCGGCTTTATCAACGGTATGTGTTATAAATATAGTCAACTTTTCATTGTAATACTTCTCCATGAGTTTTTAAAATTAACACATATGTAAATTTCTGTCTCCCTTTCTCTGTAGCCTATTCATCACATGTATTTTTTAATGCATCTTTAGAATTCTACCTGGTATCACATGTACATTCTTGTGAGCTTGATTATTTTGGAAGATACAAATTGTGAGAAGAGATCACTCCCTCTAAATACTGATGGAACTGGAAATTCAACCTATGGGTGAATTTCCTAGATGAACAATATTATGCATAAATAAATGTTCAGTAAAATGAATATTTTTGGATACGTGGATGATATCTATTTTATTATGATTTTCAAATGGCATATATATTGCTACATTTTAATGTCTGTGTATGTGAGTATCTATCTATCTATCTATCTATCTATCTATATAGATATAGATATCTACTCTTTAGATTTTCCAAAATATGAAATATATGTGTCTTATTATACACTTTCTAAATTTACTCATGTGTGTGTATGTGGATTTATAATCAAATTTTCACAAAATAATTCTTAGAAATATTCATCCACCTTAAATACATATTTATTTCCTAGTACTGAAAACTAAATTCAGTGAATGGTGCATACAAATCGTAATATTTCCACAGTGACTGACCCAGTTTCACATCAATGCAAGTAGACACCTATGGGACCATGATGTGTATTTTGAAGTTCATTTTTATTCAACACTGATACATTACTATTTCTGCAGTTTATGGACATAATAGGATATATTCTTTCATCCACAATTTCACAAATTTATAGGCATTTAGTTCACTTTCAATCACTTCCTACTTCAGAACACATGTATTCCTCCATGTTTCTTGACTGTTCTTTTAATGAGATTCTTTCCAAACACATTATTTTTGATTTCCATAATCATTTTTGAAGCAAAACTCAGACACTCTTCATGATAAACCATAATGCTAATATTACCATTAGATGTATAACTGGTTAGAATGAATTTATGTATATCAATATAAGATTTCCTATATATTTTCAGATATCAATTCAATCCATTATTTAAAGTTTGAACCAGTTATATTATTTATTCACAGTATGGTCTATTAAGGCATCATCTCTATATTCATAGACCGATGGTATACCTATTTGTGTCCCAAATACTAATTTATAAGTCTTTAAAATATTGCTTTAAGAATATTGGAAGAAATACTCTAGCCACCTGATATATATATACATTTCATCACAGTAATATTCCTCACACAAAATGCAACGGACACACTTATGATTGTACCAAAGCCTATATTGAAAGTGAGCATGTATTACTAACAACATCCATGTCCTGATTAACTAATGATCTCAAATATCATTCCTATTGGTGAGTACATATTTGTTTCTTCCTAAGATTAAATATTGAAACTGAACCCTGTTAAAAATGTCTCATCCTATCACTCACTTTGTACTTTGCCTGATTTCCTAATGTCTCTATTGATATCTGATTTCCTACACATTTTCCCCAGTTCATCACTGTGACTGACTCTTGAAATATGCTGACATTTACATTCACTCTCTAACAAAACCCCTATATCTAAAGAACTTTTGGTCCAACTCCTAGACTCACTGAAATGGGTTCTTCAAAGCCCTGCAGAGGGTAGCCCATAGGTGCTTGGGTTTTCTCATGACCCCAATTCACATAAAGAATCTATGCCCCACAGAGAGTAGGCCTCAAATTGGAGAAGTAGAGCAGTATTAATGGCAGGCCTATTTGATCACACCTGATTCACAGGAAGGGTTTCCAGGCCACCCTGAATTTAGGCAAATAAGGGGCAAATGAGCTTATTTTGGACACTGTCTTAGGCTGCGCCCCTCATGGAAACCTCCAGCAAGAAGTTATGATGAGAGTTTATATTGAAGAAGATGAGGGCCATGTGGGAGTGTTTTGGTTTAATTGTGGTCATTTGTGTGGTAGTTGGAAGAGATGACTGGGTCCACATGGGCTTGAACTCTGGAGTGATTCCCCTTAGAGACTGAGTTCTGGAAATGAACTCAGAGAAGTATTGACATGAATTGTGTTGGGATTTTAGGAGGTCACACATGAGAGTTGCCCTTGGAGACTGAGATCTAGGCCCAGGATAGCTTTCCAAAGAGCACTGGGAATCTCAGCCAGGATATCACATGACTTTATTCAGAAAGACGTGGCAGCCATTGTTGAGAGTCAAAACACACATGGACCTCAATTGTAGACCTCAATGGGCCTGGCTTAATGTGACCTTTTGGCCACTCTTTGGGAAGCCTTGCCTCTGAGAGTTCTCCTGAGCTTTAATTGAAATAATCTTCCTCACCATTTCATGGTTCCTGAATAAATTGAAAGCCACAGTGCCTCCAAATTCATCCTTGAAGATTGGCTATATAAATACCATGAATTTTTTAAATTCCCATGAACAGGTGGCACTGGAGAACCTTTGGATATCTGTTGCTGATCACGAGTGTACCAGACATTGCATTGATTGACTGGGTTTCATGAAAATGGTGAGAACAGAGATGCCAGAAAGTTGGAGCCTGCTGACTAGTGGGCCCAGAGCAGTGGTGGGCAGGTGTATGATAAAACATCTGTCGTGGGGACACGTGGTTCTGCCATTGGTTTCCGAATGATTTGTGACTGACATGGTGCAGCCAGCAGAACCTTACAAGTAAAGGGACCTTGTTATATGGAGAGGTTTCAGGGCAATGTTCAGAATCAGGTTGCTATGGACATGGGTGCAAGCTTTTTGGGATAGAAGCCTGGTTGGTGCATTCTCCTGCAGACCCTCATCCACTACACGTGAGAGTACTCCCTCTAGCACTGTGTCCCAGTTTTTCTCCTTGTATTACGTGAAGCCAATACCAAACTCCCAGTGCAGCAGTAAGAAACACCACGAAAAGTGGAGTATGACCAAATGGCTTCACAGATCACATGGTTAGACACTTAGACCCCAGTGTCCTCAGTTTACTAACAAAGGGAAAATTCAGAACTTCTGCCTCATGTTCAATAGCATATAAGGAACCATGTCATCCAGGTCACATAGATGCCGACCCAGGTTTGATGGTCTCAATACAAAGGAAGCTAAAGCTCCTGACAACAACAAATTTTTCAAGGGCCCAAACTCAGAGGCAGTTTCTCAACAACTCATTAGGCCACCAGAGTTCCATGTTTGTGGAGTGTTTACCCTGTACCTTACTTTTGGAAATTCCACTACCACCTCCAAGGTTGTGAACTCCTGAGCATTTTCTTTTCCAGATATATATTCACAGACTTTCAAACTCTTCTCCACTAATTGTGTATTACTTGTGGCGAAGGAAATATCAAGGCATTGTTTTGGAGGACATTGGGAAGATTTTTGTCTAGCAAATATTTGCATACACATTAGATTCATTTTCCTATTTTCCATTAGAAATACTGAATCCCTGTCACTAACCCATACCCTACTAGACTCTGACTACTAATCTTAATATGATGTAGAAAAAGAAACCTAACAGAATAGAAATACAGGCCGTTCATAGGAGGCATGGTGTATACTAGGACTTGCCTTCTGCTTTATCAAGTGAATGTGTTATAAATCTAGTCAACTTTTCATTGTAATACTTCTCCATGAGTTTTTAAAGTTAACACATATGTACATTTCTGTCTCCCTTTCTCTGTACCCTATTCATCTCATGAAATTTATTATGCATATTTAGTATCCTACCTGGTATCACACGTACATTCTTGTGAGCTTGCTGTTTTAGGAAGATACAAATTGTGAGAAGAGATCACTCCCCCTAAATACTGATGGAACTGAAAATTCAACATATGGGTGAATTTCCTAGATGAACAGCATTATACATAAATCCATGCTCAGTAAAAAGAATAGTTTTGGATATGAGGATGATATATATTTCATGATGAATTTTGATTGGCATACATATTACTACATTTTAATGTCTGTGTTTGTATCTATATATATATATATATATATATATATATATATATATATATATATATATATATATATTTTTTTTTTCCTCCAGATTATTCAAAATATGAAATATATGTGTCTTATTTTACACTCACTAATTTAACTCATGTTCCTATATGTGGATTTATAATCAAATTTTCACAAAATTATTCTCAGAAATATTCATCCACATGAAATACATATTTATTTCCCAGTACTGAAAACTAACTTCGGTGAAAGGTGCTTACAAATCCTAATATTTGTACAGTAACTGACCCAGTTTAACATCAATGCAAGTAAAATCCTATGGGACATGATGTGTATTTTGAAGTTCATTTTTATTCAACACTGGTACATTACTATTTCTTCAGTTTATGGACATTATAAGATAATACTTTTCATCCACAAGTTAACAAATCTGTACGCATTTGGTTCACTTGCAATTACTTCCTGCTTCAGAATATATGTATTCCTCCATGTTTCTTGACTGTACTTTTCATGAGATTATTTCCAAACACATTATTTTCGATTTCCATAATCATTTTTGAAGCAAAACTCCCACACTCTTCATGATAAACCATAATGCTAAAATTACCATTAGATGTATAACTGGTTAGAATGAACTTATGTATATCAATATAAGATTTCCTATATATTTTGAGATATCAATTCAATCCATTATTTAAAGTTTGATCAAGTTATATTATTTATTTACAGTATGGTCTATTAAGGCATCATCTTTATAATCATAGGCACAGGGTACACGTACTTGTGTCCCCAATACTAATTTATAAGTCTTAAAATGTTGCTTTCAGAAATGTTTGAAGAAATACTGTAGTCACCTGATATACATTTACATTTCATCACAGTAATATTCCTGACAAAAAATGCAACGGACACCCTTATGATTGTACCAAAGCCTAAATTTAATGTGAGCATGTATTACTAACAACATCCATGTCCTGATTAACTAATGATCTCAAATATCATTCCTATTGGTGACTACATATTTGTTTCTTCCTAAGATTATATATTCAAACTCAACCCTGTTAAAAACGTCTTATCCTATTACTCACTTTATACTTTCCCTGATTTCCTAATGTCTCTATTGATATCTGCTTTCCTACACATTTTCCCCAGTTCATCACTGTGACTGACTCTTCACATATGCTGACATTTGCATTCACTCTCTAACCAAAACCCTATATCTAAATAACTTTTGGAACTATCCCTTTTTGTCTGGAGGATCTCTTCCTCATTCAGTCATCCAAGGTACAAGGTCCTATGCCATTGTATAACGATTTATTTGAGACAACTTTGCGGAAATAATTCAAAGCTAAGTATCCCAATCAAGGGCCCAGTGTTCATCTGGGTTTCAAATCTTTCCTAGATTTCTGTATTCATACTTATATTACACCTATATATGCTTGTAAATATCGGAGGTCCCCAATACCATTATTCATCTCGCAGAATGATTCCTAACCCAAATTGAACATGTTATTAACCCTAACCATGCACTGTTCCCTCAATTTAACTTTACAAAGACCAGGGACAGAGTTGGTGTTATAATACAGGTAGGTAGGGGATCTTCCACCTGTTGAGAACCTCAAGTTCCATGCAGAAATAAACCCTGAAGAAGATGTAGGCAGCTATGAAGGACCTGAGAGAGCAACAGTAATCTTCCTTGGTAAAATACCTGGTCAGGATGAAGCGATGTGTCTGAATAAGCCTCTCTTTTCTTAAAGTAGAGAAGATGGACCAAACCAGGTCTGTGTGGAGAGCTGTTAACATGTGCCTATGGTTGATATACCATTCTATCTTGTGAATGTGACACAGGAAGTAGGGGAAGCCTCTCTCTCGTGGGACCCTTGGAAGCAAATGTTAGGATAAAGTGGTTACCAAGGTAGTGACCTCATTCAGTTCCTGAAGGAAGTGACCTACCTCACTTCCTTGGTGATGGAACTCTCTGAACTTGGGATCCAGGAAGCCAGGCACTAAGAGCCAGTCCCAGTCCCAGTCCCAGTGGGTTCACTTGTTTGGATTTACCAAGGACAGAGTCAGTCTTTTTGGTACATACTGATGTGTGGATGGCTAAATGCCAGGAAAGCTCTGAAGAGGGGCCTTTCCTGAGAAAGCAGGTAGTGACTCACTGATTGATGCTGAAAACTTTACAGAGTTGGTAAAGGAGACCTGATCTGAGACAGGACAGTCCATTTCGAGGGAGCAGAGTAAGGCCCATCAGTCTGAGGACACTCTGGATAGTCACAGACCTACTTGGGGGAAGGAGGTGCCTTTGTGGGTGTGGGTGTGAATTTGTGTTTTTTTATCATGTTCTGAGAATAGGTAGGAAAGGCAGTATGTTTGGTTTGGAGTGGACTGTTTTTAGTAAGTCATTTGACAAGGCGAGTGTTTTTAGGTCTGTGTATCCCACTGTTTTCGTGGTTGTAGACAACACCTACTTCTTTCCTTAGTTCCTGTTTTCTTCCTGAATTCTGACCACTCTCCAGAATAGGCTCATGTTTTTTTGTCCAAGATATGGACCTCCGTCGAGTTCTGTGACATGGCCATGTACTGGAGAGATGAAGGGAATTGGGAGCATCTCTGAAAACTCGGATATCAGTGTGACCAGTAAAGTCTCAGTAGAGAAACCCTGCTTTGTGCCTTTTGCTTACCTACTGTTCTGTTGACCTGAATGTCAGGAAGGTCTTTTCCTCAGGCCACCAGTTTGTGAAGCCTGAAGAAAAGTGCTTTCAATTGGAAATGAATGAGCATCACCTGTGGCTCTTTGCTTAATTGCTTTGGAAAGGGATGTGTCTGAATCATCCTTTCGGCTCTGAGAGAGGCTGTGGCTTTGATTATCAGCACCTGATGGATCTAAAGAAAGATCCCATGTGTGCATCCAAAACCAAAATGGCAAAAAGATCAGTCATTGTGGATGAAGTCTCTTGCTTCCTCTGTTAGGTTCCTGACCTCCATTAAGTAAGTATAGGGATCCTTTGAGACAAATGAGTTCTTCAAAGCCCTGCAGCAGTGCTTGGGTTCTCACATGACTCCAAATCACATAAAGAATCTATACCTCACAGTCAGTAGGCTTCAAAATGAAGAAACAGAGCAGTATTACTGGCAGGCCTATTTGATCAATCCTGGTTTACAGGAAGGGTGTCCAGGAAACCCTGACTTTAGGAAAATGAGGGGCAAGGGAACTTATTTTGGACACTGTCTTGGGCTGCGCCCCTTATGGAAACCTCCAGCCAGAGGTTATGATGAATGTCTACATGGAAGAATATGAGGGCCATGTGGGAGTATTTTGGTTTTAATTGAACATATTGTTAACCCTAACCATACACTGTTCCCTCAATCTAAGTGTTCAGAAAAGCAGGGAAAGATTTGGTCTTACAATACAGGAATGCAGGGGATCTTCCACCTGCTGAAAACTTCAAAGTTCCATGCAGAAATGAACCCTGGCGAAGATGTAGGCAGCTATGAAGGATCTGAGAGAGCAAAAGGCATCTTCCATGGCAAACAGCCTGGTCAGGATGAAGGGTTGTGTCTGAATCAGATTCTCTCTTCTTAATGTAGAGGAGAGGCCTGTGTGGAGAGCTGTTCAGAGGTGACTATTGTTTCTTTACCATTCTAACTTGTGAAAGTGTCACAGGAAGTAGGGACATCCTCCATGTTATGAGACCTTTGGAAGCAAATGTTAGGACAAGTTGGTTGCCAAGGCAGTGACCTCACTCAGTTACTAAAGGAAGTGACCTCACCTCACATCCTTGTTGATGGAACTCTCCAAATTTGGGTTCCAGGAATCTAGGCACCCAGGCCCAGTCCCAGCACCAGTTCCAGTGTTCTTACTTGTTTGGATTTTCCAAGGACAGAGTCAGTCTTTTGTGGTACCTACTTATGTGAGAATGGCCAAATTCCAGAAAAATTCTGAAGAGGGGCCCTTCCGGAGAAAACAGATAGAGGCTCACTGCTGGCTCCTGACAACTTCACAGAGTTGACCAAGGAGTCCAGATCTGAGACAGGACAGACCATTTCTGGGGAACATAGTATGGCCCTCCAGTCAGAGGACACTCTGGATAGTTCCAGACCCACTTGGGGGAAGGAGGTGCCTTTGTGGTTGTGGGTGTGGGTTTGTGGTTTTTTCTTTTGTTCTGAGAATAGTTAGGAAAAGGGGTGTGTTTGGTTTGGAGTGGACTGTTTCTAGTTAGTCCTTTGACAAGGCGAGTGTTTTTAGGTCTGTGTATCCCACTGTTTTCGTGGTTGTAGACATTAGAAAAGATAATGCCTCAATGGGTGTATCCTCTCAAGGAGAAAACTTCCCAGCATTCATCCGGCACAATTTATGAATGGAGTGTGGCTTGCCTTATCAATGGGCAACACCAACTATCTTTCTACGTTCCTGTTTTCTTCCTGAATTCTGGCCACTCTCCATAATAGGCTCATGATTTTGTGTCAAATATATGTACCACTTCCAAGCTCTGTGACATGGCCATGTACTGGTAGCTGAAGGGAATGGCAAGCATCTCAGAAAACTCAGATATCAGTGTAGCCAGTAAAGTCTCAGTGGAGAAACCCTGCTTTGGGCCTTTTGATTACCTATTGTTATGTTGCCCTGAATATCAGGAAAGTCTTTGTCTCAGGCCACCCCTTTGTGAAGCCTGAAGAAAACAGTTTTCACATGGAAATGAATGGGCATTACCTTTGAGTTTACAATAAAACCTTCACAGATTTGGCTCTCATTAAGTTAAAAATACTTTTAGATTGTATCTCAGTGTAAAAAGTAACATGGAACTGTACATATCTTATTGATAACAAGTCCAATTATAGAACACAAATGATATACATAAATCTCCAACACTCCAACATGTTTTTCTTTTAAGCCTAGAATTACCATACAACCTTAGAACACCAGCTTGATACAATGGTCTTTGCAAGCTTCTACCTTACAGACTTGTATACCTGGAAGATATGAACACATTAACACCACAATTACATTGATGTTTTTGTATTAAACAAGTTTAGATTTTAAAGAAATAACATGGCACAATTTTATAAAAACAGTACATGTTTTACCAGCTGTTTAATTTTTTAAGATTACTTGCTCAAAACTTACACATATAACCAAGTTACACACACCTTTTTTTTATTATTTACTTAAACCCTTTTAATTACTTAATCATATAGACTCTCTTATCCAGAAACACGTTTTTCCTCTATTATATCTATATCTAGAACCTTTTAGTTTCTCTTTTCCATCTACTAACCTCTTTCTGTTCACATTTCAATACAATGCTTTTCAATTTCTGAATTTAAGCAGATTATTTTATAGACATCTACATTTTATTAGGGCCTTTTTGAAAACCTAGAAAACTTATTGGCCTAATTTTAAAGACATCTTTATTTTTATCTGTTTACCCAATTTGAATTAAAACATATGAATCACGTGAATCAAAGACATTTGGATACATTTTTAAATTTTTCATGAGCGCTCCTCATCTGTCAATTGTCATATCCCTGTATGATATATGGACATACACACATACAGACATACCAACATACAACACGTAACACAAATGTAACACATAACACAATAGTAAAGGCCTTGTAGCTTTTTTCAGGTGAAATCTCCATTGCAATGCTGAAAACTCCAGAGTCGATCAAAAATAGAACTGATCAGAAAACATTAACCCATCAGCAGAATCAAGATCATGAGCTCAAAAAAAAAAATTACAGAATCTAAGAAAAGCAAGAGTCCTAAAAATGATGACTGGCCAGTAATTAGTAAATACCATATTATATACTTTTTTGGTTAGGTCTAGTTTGAGTTCAGGTAAAAAGACACATTTACTCTTTTTATCTGTCTCCTGCTGAGTGCTGCAGGCTTCTTTTATTTGCATATCAAAGTAAGTCCTGGCTGAGGTCTGGAAAACTGGAAAGACTGGAATTCTGAGAAGAAACCTCACGCCAAAGGCATTTATCTATAAGTCATAATTTCCAGGTTTGGATGTTGAAAATTTTGATGCAAGTTGAAGATGTAATTCTCAAAATTTTATTTCTTTAGATTTTTCTACACTAGAAAAACTTGCTCACACAAAACTGAAAATAGGATCATTTTTTGATAATATTAATGCCACCATCAGAAGAAGTTTCTATAGGATCATTAAGCCCCTTTCTTTGTTATGAAGTTTCTAATAGTATTAAGTTAAATTAAATTGGCTGAAAAATTTTTAAAAAGAACCACATGCTACCATGTGTATCCGAAATTAAGCTTTAAAAATTTCCAAGACTGTTGCTAATTAATGTCATTTCAATAAGCCAGACCAACATTTTAATTTAGTACCATTTTTTAAAATCTTACACACTGATGGGAATAGATACCATATCATAATTTATTATCTCTTCCCAAGTTAATGCACTGATATATCTAGTGAAATTTTTTCAGGCTGTCTAGTTCAAAATTAAAACTCTTTATTTTTTTTTACCCTAAGTATTTAAGTTTCCTAGCATGAGCTACCTGAAATCAAACTAAACAATTGTTTAAACCCAACTTTTAACTGTAAGATAGTGCAATGCTTTAGAAACCCATTTAGATACCAGATGGTTAAAATAAAAAAAATCATTTCTAGATACACATTCACCCTAGATCATCCCCAAGAAACAATCTATAATATCAACATATTAATGCATTCATTGTCCCTTTTGTTAAGTAAACAGAGGTGGAGAAATCCTTAAAGTGCACGTAAGGAATAAGGGAGTTCCCCACAGCAAAATGGATCTGGCAGCTGCTGGGAGTCCCTTAGCCTCACCATTTAATTACAGGATTAGTTCCTCTGGTTTGCTTTGACCCCAGGCACCAGGCATATTCTATGTCTCCCAACTTTGCAATAGTCAGCTCCCAAAAATTTCATTCTCTGCTTCAATTGTTTTGAGTGCTAGGCTTCCCCAAGAGGGCAGAGTGGGGTTTATTTAAAGTCCCCTCTGGGGTGTCAAAATTTATGACTGAAGGCTTGGTTCCCATCCCAAAGCCAATTAATGCCAATTTAATAATGAGAACAGGGTTTTGAGAAAAGTTTAAGCGAGATATCAAAGTTCTTAGACCCCAGACATTTCCCTCTGCAGTGGGCATGCTCAATCCAACTACGGGAAGAAAAGAAATCACTGCTTCCGTAATGTTGCTTAACAAAGGGGAGTAAAGTTTATCAAAGTTTTTTAAAGCACAGCTAAGAGAGGTGAAAAGGTGAGAACAGAAAAACTGGCGGTTCTATTGACTTTTGGTCCCTCACAGGAGAAGCATTAGTTTAAAATTTAGCTAAAGTAACTTCCACATATGTAATGCAGGTTGGAACTCGGGACTCTGCATCGGACCAAACAATGCCATCACATTTAACAGAAACACAGATAAAATGACACACAAAGACCATCATGCAGCTCCCGTTTGTTCACAACCCCAAGATCTACAATCTTGTGACTCAGAGAGAATGGAGGCAAGAGGGGGAGGAGTAGAAGGTTTGAGTGATAGGATCCTGGGTGAAGGGGTCGGATTGGAGGCAGGGACCAGGAATGGCTTCAAGGAAAGAGGCATGGAATGGCTTTGTCCCATAATGAGAGTTTCTCAAACAGAGACAAGGACAATACAAACGTGACACAAACATGTACACACAGTTAACATTTAACACGAGTTCAGAAGTAAAGATTAGAACCTAGTAACTGTCAAAACCTGATGGGTTAGACCACAAAGACAGACAGTGAATTCAACCTGAGAGAAAAAAGTAGTCAGCAAGATATGATGGGTTGCCAGCAGAGTCACCTAATGTGGGCTCATTCGTCCCTCCTCACCTAATGAGAGCACATCCGTCACTCCCCGAGTCCTCCAAGGCATCCCTTGCAAGGACATGGCCTGTGGCTTTAGGACACGTTTGTCCACCACTGACAGGGGGAACTTACATTCTCCGCTGGAAGCCACTCTGCCAACCCAAACCAAAAACGGAAAAATGGAACCTGAACAAAAAGCTCTGAGTTATCACAAGGAAAAATGAAAAGAAGCGCCTTACTTACCTCCAGAGGGGTCTGTTGGTGTGTCCTTGTCCTATGCTGCGTGATTCCTGGCCAACGCACCAAATGTAAGGGTCCGGTGAACGTCGGAGGAAGAGACCACCAAGAGAACGCGGCTCATGCAACAGAAAAAGGCGTTCATTGAGGATCCAATCCAGCATGCTGGGGCTACGTGCTCACTCAAGAAGGGAGAGCAGCCCAGAGCCCCGAGCAGGGGTTGAGCAGTGCTTAAGTACACTTTTTGGGGAGGGCGGGACTTTACATATATCACAGTCTCCTTTAAGAAATCAACATACACCGCAGAAAAATCAAACAACAATTCCTAAACATGATTAGTTCATTCATTGGCAGGAACAGGTCAGGCGGGAGTGATAGGTGAGTTCTAAAGCGAGGTACACATTCAAACAGATTGGTTTAGGCCTTGCGATGCCTATGTGCCAGGCCACACAGGGTCCTAGGTTATTAAACAACCAGGCGGTCATGGGGAATATTTACTGGGCAGTCCGGAATTGTACTACAAGCTACAGGAATTTCAGGTTTTGCATGTAGCATAGGAACTTAACAATACCTGGTCCTTTACATTTTAACTCAGGCCTTGCAGCTTAGAAACTTTACAAAACCCGGTCTTTTACACTTCAACTTTTACACTTTAATTTCAATTTATTTTACCCTTTCAGATCACTCCTGGTGCACAAGAAGGGTGTCCAAGCCACCCTGAATTTAGGCAAATGAGTGGCAAGGGAGCTTATTTGGGACACTGTCTTGGGCTGTGCCCCTCATGGAAACCTCCAGCCAGATGTTATGATGAGTGCCTTTATAGAAGAAGAGGAGGGCCATGTGAGAGTGTTTTGGTATTAATTGTGGTCATTTGTGTGACGGTTGTAAGAGATGACTGGGTCCACCTGGGCTTGAATTCTTGTGTGATTCCCCTTAGAGACTGACTTCTGGAACTGAACTCAAAGAAGTATTGCCAAGAATTGTGGTGATATTTTAAGAGGTCAAGCATGAGAGTCGCCCTTGGAAACTAAGACCAAGGCCGAGGGTGGCTTTCCACAGAGCACTGGGAATTTCAGCAAAGATATCCCATGATTTTATTCTTAAAGACTTGGTAGCCATAGTTGAGAGTCAAAACACACATGGACCTCACATTGTAGACCTCAATGGGCCTGGCTATATCTAACCTTTTGGTCACTCTTTGGGAAGCCTTGCCTATGAGAGTTCTCCAGAGTTTCATTGAAATGAGCTTCCTCAACATTTAATGGTTCTTGAAACCCACAGTGCATACAAACACAATAGAAATACAAGCAGTTCAGAAGAGGCATGGTGTATAGTTGGACTTGCCTTTTGCATTATGTAGGGTAGGTGTTATAAATCTAGTTAATTTTTAATTGAAATAGTTCTCCTTGTGTTTTTAAAGTTAATAAATATGTGAATTCCTGTATCCTTTTCTCTGTAGCCTATTCATCACATGTATTTTTATATAAACATATTGAATCCTACCTGGTATCACATATACATTCTTGTGAGGTGGCTGACATGGCAGATACAAATTATGACAAGAGATCACTCCTCCTAAACGCTATTGGATCATAAAATTCAGCCTAAGGGTAACCTTTCTAGTTGAACAACATTATTCATAAATCCATGTTCAGTAAAATTAATATTTTTGGATCTGTGGACGATATATATTTCATCATGAATTTCAATTGGCATATATATTGCCACTTTATAATGTCTGTGTGTGTTTTGCTCTTTGCTTAATTGCTTTGGAAAGAGATGTGTCTGAATCAGCCTCTTGGCCCTGTGTGAGGCTGTGGCTTAGATTCTCAGCACCTGATGGATCTAAAGAAAGATCCCATGGGTGCATCCAAAACCAAAATGGCCAAAAGAGCAGTTATTGTGGATGAAGACTCTCACCTTCCTCTCTAATGGCCCTGACATCCATCAAGTGAAAATAGGGATCCTTTGGGTCAAATGAGTTCTTTAAAGCCCTGCAGAGTTTAGCCCATAGGTGCTTGGGTTTTCACATGAATCCAATTTACATAAAGAATCTAAACCCCACAGTCATTTGGCCTCAAATTGAAGAAGATAAGGGGCATGTGGGAGCATTTTGTTTTGAATTGTGGTAATTTGTTTGGCGCTTGGAACAGATGACTGGGTCCACCTGGGCTTGAACTCTGGTATGATTCTCCTTAGAGACTGAATTCTGGAAGAGACATCAGAGAAGTATTGTCATGAATTGTGTTTGGATTTTACTAGGCCATGCAACCTAGATCTCAGGTATTAATTGTGGTGCAGGGAGATCTAGGTGCAGGGTGGCTTTGCCCAGAGCACTGGGAATCTCAGCCTGGATATCACATGATTTTATTCTGAAATTCTTTAAAGCCACAGTTGAGAGTCAAAACACACATGGACCTCACATTGTAGACCTCAATGGGCCTGACTTCATGTGACCTTTTGGCCACTCTTTGGGAAGACTTGCCTGTGAGTGTTCTCAAGATCTTTCATTGAAATGAGCTTCTTCAACATTTAATGGTTCCTGAATGAATTGAAACCCACAGAGCCTCCAACTTTATCCTCAAAATATGGCTTGATAAATTCCATGAAACTTTTGAAATTCCCATAACCAGGTGGCACTGGAAAACTTTTGGATGTCCTGTTGCTGATCATGAGTGTATCTCACAGTGCCTTGACTGACTGGGTTTCATGAAAATTGTGTAGAACAGTGATGCCAGTATGTTGGAGCCTGTTCATTAGTGGGACTAGAGCATAGGTGTGAAGGTGTGTGATAAAACATGTGTGTTGGGGCATGTGGATCTGCCATTGGCTTCCAATTGCCTTGTGACTGACAGGGTACAGCCAGCAGACCCTTATATGTAAAGGCATCTTGTTATATGGATAGGTTTCTGGGCAATGTTCAGAATCAGGTTGCTATGGACAAAGGGGCAACCCATGTGGGACAGAATCCTGGTTGGTGCATTCTCATGCAGACTGTGTCCCTCCACACGTGACAGAACTCCCTCCAGCACTGTGTCCCAGTTGAACTCCTTGTATTTCATGAAGCAAATACCAAACTCCCAGTGCACCAAGGAGTAACACCACGAAAATTGGAGCATGACCAAATGGCTTCACAGTCAACCCGGGGAGACACTTACACCCCAGTGGCCATAGTTTAACTACAAAAAGAGTATTCAGCACTGCTGCCTCATTTTCATTGGAAAATTAGAAACAATGTCCTTCAGGTCACATATTTGCACACCCAGATTTGATGGTCACACAACAAAGGAAGCTAAAGCTCCTGACAACAACATGTATTTTAAGAGCCCAACCTCAGAGAGTTTCTCAAGAAGTCTTTACACAAGCAGAGCTCAATGTTTGTGGAGTGTTTACCCTGTCCCTTACTTTTGGAAACTCCTCTACCACCTACAAGTTTGTGAACTCCTGAGCATTTTTTATTCCTGATATGTATTTACAGATTTTCTAACTTTTCTCCTCTAATTGTATCTTACTTGGAACTAAGGTAATGTCAAGGCAATCTTCTGGATGAGAGTGTGAACATTTTTGTGTAGCACATATTTGCATACCAATTAGAGTCATTTTCCATATTTCCATTCGAAATACTGAATCCTTGACACTAACGCATACCCTAATAGACTCTGACTACTACTCCTAATATGATGGAGAAAAATAACACAAACAGAATAGGAATACAAGCAGTTCAGAGGAATCATAGTGTATAGTTGGACTTGTTTTTTGCATGATTAATTGTAGGTGTTATAAATCTAGTCAATTTTTAATTGAAATAGTTCTCCATGTGTTTTTAATGTTAACAAATATGTGAATACCTATCTCCCTTTCTCTGTAGCCTATTCAGCACATGTATTTTTAAATGCACATATAGAACACTACCTGGTATCACACCTACATTTTGTGAGGTGGCTAATTTGGCAAATACAATTTGTGAGAAGTGATCACTCCTGTTAAACTCTGTTGGAACTGAAAATTTAACCTAGGGGTGTGTTTCCTAGAAGAACAACATTATACATAAATACATGTTCTAAAAGAAATAATTTTGCATCTGTGGAGGATATATATTTCATGATAAATTTGATTGCTAATTTATTGTCTGTGTGTGTTTTTTTGTATATATATATATATATATATATATATATATATATATATATATATATATATATATATAAATATACATACACTCTCCAGATTTTTCAAAATATGAAATATATGTGTCTTATATACACTCCCTAAATTCATTCATGTTCATGTATATGGATTTATAATCAACTTTTCACAAGATCATTCTCAGAAATATTCATCCACCTGAAATACATATTGTTTCCAGTACTGAAAACTAACTTCAGTTAATGTTGCATACAAATACTAATAATTCTACAGTAACTGACCCAGTTTAACATCAATGCAAGTACATTCCTATGTGACATGATGTGTATTTTGAAATTCATTTTAATTCAACACTGGTACATTACTATTTCTTCAATTTATGCACATCATAGGATATATATTTCATCCACAAGTTAGCAAACTTATAGGCATTTGTTTCACTTTCAATCACTTCCTGCTTCAGAACACATGGATTCTTCCAGGTTTCTTGACTGGTCTTATAATGAGACTTCTTTCGAAATATATTATTTTTGATTTTTTTATCACTTTTGAAGCAAAACTGACACTCACTTCATGATAAACCATAACTATAATATCACCACTAGATGTATAACTGGTTGGAATGAATGATTTTATAACAATATAGTATTTTTTATATATTCTCTTATATCAGTTTATTCCATTATTTAAAGTGGAACCAGTTATATTATTTATTCACTATATTGTCTATTCATGCATTATCTCTATATTCATATACACAGGGTACACCTCTTAGTACCCCCAATACTAATTTATTAGTCTTCTAAATATTGCTCCCAGAAATGGTGGAAGAAATACTCATGTCACCTGATCTACATATGCATGTTATCATAGTAATATTCTGGACACAAAATGCAAAAGTCACACGTATGATTGTACCAAAGCCTAAATGGAAACTGAACATGGATTACTAAAAACATCCATATCCAGGTTGCCTAATGCTCTCAAATGTCAATCCTATTGGTGACCACATTTTTGTTTCTTCCTAAGATTATATATTCAACCTCAAAACTATTGGAAATGTCTAGTTTTTTCACTCACTTTATACTTTGCCTGATTTCCTAATGTCTCTATAGATATCTACTTTCCTACATATTTTTTCCAGTTCAACATTGTGACTGACCCTTCACATGTGCTGACATTGACATTCACTCTCTAACCGAAACCCTATTGCTAATGAACTTTGGTCCAAATCCTATACTCTATCTTCTTCCGAAACATACTGACTATCTTCCTGATCCTATCGACTATCCCTTTTTGAGTGGATGTACTCTACTACATTCAATCATCTGAGGTACAAGGTCCTATGCCATTGTATATCGATTTTTCTGAAACATGTATGCAGAACATAATTCAAAGCTACGTGTCCCAATCTATTGCCAAATGCACTTCTGAGCTTCAAATCTTACCTAGATTTCTGTTTTCATACTTATATTTAACCACTATATTTCTATATATTGCAGGTTCCCAATAACCTTATTCATCCCGCAGAATGATTCCTAACCCAAATCGAACGTGTTATTAACCCTAACCATACACTGTTGCCTCAATCTAACATTACAAAAGAGCAGCGACAGGGCTATTCTTTCAATTAGGGATGTAGGTTATCTTCCAACTGCTGAGAACCTCAAAGTTCGATGCAGAAATGATCCCTGGAGAAGATGTAGGCAGCTATGAAGGACCTGCATGAGCAAAAGCCATCTTCCATGGCAAACAACCTGGACAGGATGAAGGGATGTGTATGCATCAGACTCTCTCTTCTTAATGTAGAGAAGATGAACCTAACCAGGCCTGCGTGTAGAGCTGTTCCATGGTGTCTATTTTGATATACCATTCTAACTAGTCAAATTGTCACAGGAAGTAGGGGCACCCTCCAACTCATGGAACCATTGGAAGCAAGTCTTAGGACAAAGTTGTTGCCAAGGCAGTGACCTCATTCAGTTGCAAAGAAAGTGACATACCTCATTTCCTTGGTGATGGAACTCTCTGAAATTGGGATGCAAGAAGCCAGGCACCAAGAGCCAGTCCCAGTCCCAGTCCCAGTGGGCTCACTTGTTTGGATTTACCAAGTACAGAGTCAGGCCTTCTTGGTACCTACTGATGTGAGGATGGCCAAATGCCAGTAGAGCTCTGAAGAGGGGCCTTTCTTGAGACAGCAGGTTGTGGCTAACAGCAGGCTCCTCGCAGAATAACAGAGTTGGCCAAGGAGACAAGATCTGAGACCAGACAGGCCATTTCGAGTGGAACATAGTATGGCCCACCAGTCAGAGGACACTCCAGATAGTTAAAGACCTATTTTTGGGAAGGAGGTGCCTTTTTGGTTGTGGGTGTGAGTTTGCGGTTTTGTTTCATGTTCTGAGAATAGGTAGGAAAGGTGGTTGGTTTGGTTTGAAGTCGACTGTTTCTAGTAAGTCTATAGACAAGGCGAGTGTTTCTATGTCTGTGTAGCCACTGTGTCCGTGGTTTTAGACATTAGAAACGAGAATGCATCAATGGAGGTGTCCTGTCTAGTAGAAAGCTTCACAGCATTCATCCTGCACAATTGATTAATGGACTGTTGCTTGCCTTATGGATGGGAAACACCTACTAACTTCCTAAGTTGCTGTTTTCTTCCTGAATTCTGGCTACTCTCCAGAATAGTATCATGGTTAATTGTCCAAGATATGTACCACCTCCAAACTCTGTGACATGGCCATGTCCTTGATAGCTGAAGGGAATGGGAACATCTCAGAAAACTCAGATATCAGTGTGACCAGTAAAGTCTCAGTGGAGAAACCCTGCTTGGCTCCATTTGCTTATCTATGTTTCTGTTGCCTTGAATGTCAGGAAGGTCTTTGCCTCAGGCCACCCCTTTGTGAAGCCTGAAGAAACAGTTTTCAAATGGAAATGAATGGGCATCACCTGTGGCTCTTTGCTTAATTGCTCTGGAAAGGGATGTGTCTTAGTCAGACACTAGGCCCTGTTTGAGGCTGTGGCTAAGATTCTCAGCTCCTGATAGATCTAAAGAAGATCCCATGTGTGCATCCAAAACCAAAATGGCAAAAAATCTGTCATTGTGGATGAAGTCTCTTGCCTTCTTCTGTTTGGTTCCTGACCTCCATCAAGTGAGAATAGGGATCCTTTGGATCAAATGAGTTCTTCAAAGTCCTGCAGAACTGCTTGGGTTGTCTCATGATGCCAAATCACATAAAGAATCTATACCTGACAGTAAGTAGGCCTCAAATTGGAGAAGCAGAGCAGTATTTATGGCAGGCCGAGAGCAGTTGTGTGCAGGTGTGTGACAATACATCTGTGGTGGGGTCATGTGGATCTTACATTGGCTTCCAAATGGCTTGTGACTGACATGGTGCAGCTAGCAGAACTTTGTATGTAAAGGCATCATGTTACATGGAGAGTTTTCAGGGCAATGTTCAGAATCAAGTTCCTATGGTAAAGGGGGCAAGCAATGGGGGATAGAAGCCTGGTTGGTGCATTCTCCTGCAGACCCTGACACACCATACGTTACCGGACTCCCTCCAGCATTGTGTCCCAGTTTAACTCCTTGTATGTCATGAACCAAATACAAAACACCCACTGCAGCAGCAAGAAACACCACGAAAAGTGGAGCATGACCAAATGATTTCAAATTCCAGACGGGGAGACACTTATCCCCCAGTGGCCACAGTTTAGCTACAAAGAGTGAATTCAGCACTGCTGCCTCATGTTCATTGGACAATAAGAATTCATGTCCTCCAGGTCACAAAAATGCAGACCCAAGTTTGATGGTCTCACTACAAAGGAAGCTAAAGCTTCTGAAAACAACATATATTTCAAGTACCCAACCTCATTGTCAGTATCTCCAGAAGTGTTTAGGCCAGCAGAGATCCATGTTTGTGGAGTTTTACCCTGTCCCTAAGGTTTGGAAACGTCTCTTCCACCTCAAAGGTTGTGAACTACTGAGCATTTTCCATTCTACGTATGTATTCACAGATTTTCTAACTCTTCTCCTCTAATTGTTTCTTACATGGAGCGTGGTTATTTCAAGCCATTGTTCTGAATGAAAGTGGGAATTTTTTGTGTGTAGCACGTATTTGCATACACATTGGATTCATTTTCCAATTTTCCATTCGAAATACTGAATCCCTGACACGAACCCATACCCTACTAGACTCTGACTACTAATTCTAATATCATGCAGAAAAGTAACACAAACAGAATTGAAATACAAGCAGTTCAGAGGAGGCATGGTGTATAATTGATCTTGCCTTTTGCATGATAAATGTCAGGTGTTATAAATCCAGTCTATTTTTAATTGAAATAGATCTCCATGTGTTTTTAAAGTTAACAAATATGTGAATTCCTGTCTCCCTTTGTCTGTAGCCTATTCAGCACATGTATTTTTATATGCACATATCAAATCCTACCTGGTGTCACACCTACATTCTTGTGAGGTGACTGACTTGGGAGATACAATTTGTGAGAAGACATCACTCCTCCTAAACGCTGTTGGAATTGATAATTCAAATAATGGGTGAGCTTCCTAGTAGAAAAACATTATACATAAATCCCTGTTAAGAAAATTGAATATTTTTGGATCTGTGATTGATGTATATTTCATAGTGAATTTAGATTTGCATATATGTTGCTACATTTTAATATCTGTATGTGTCTGTGTGTGTATACACACACACACACACACACACACTCTCTCTCCAGATTTTTCAAAATATGAAATATATGTATCTTATTTACACTCCCTAAATTCATTTATGTTCAAGTATGTGGATTTATAATCAACTTTTCACAAGATTTTTCTCAGAAATATTTATCCACCTGAAATACATATTTGTTTCCTAGTACTGAAAACTAACTTCAGTGAATGGTACATACAAATCCTGTTGATAGCCACAGCCAAGGGTCTCCAGTAAATACCATATGTACTACTGCACAACCTAAGGCAGGCATGGTCCCTAAGCCACATGCTCGTTGTTTAAACAGAGAGGGGGAGATGTTGAGAGCCACAGCCAAAGGAGCCCCAGGAAACCTCCAGCTGCCAGCAAACTTCCAGCTGCCGGCTGATGATTGGCTCCACAGCGGCCCCAGCAACATCTAGCTGATTGGCTCCTCTGTGGTGATGCTCAATGGGATGTTTCCCTGCCCTTTCAGACAACGGAGCTGCTCATTGGTGGACTTTTTTGGCTCCGCCCATGTGACCCAGCCAATTGGCCTCAAAAGGAGGAGGCTTGTGGTTTAGGTAGAGGCTTGTGGGAAGACTGTGGTGGCAGTTGGGCTCTGAGGGTTTTTCCTGAGAAGCTGTTTTGTTTGGCTTGTGTGGTTCTAAAAATAAAGTTTGTTTCTTTTGACAATTGGCTCCTGAATTGTGCCCAGCCAGACTGATGATAATCATGTAAAATGTTGATTTTAAATCGCATACATGAACTTGAATGAATTTAGGGAGTGTATAATAAGACACATATATTTCATATTTTGGAAAATCTGGAAAATCTGGTATATATATATATATATATATATATATATATATATATATATATATACACACACACACACAACAATAAAATGTAGCAATATATATGCCAATCGAAATTTATCATGAAATATATATCATCCACATATCTAAAAATATTCATTTTACTGAACATGGATTTATGTATGATGTTGTTCACTAGGAAGCTCACCCATAGTTTGAATTTTCAGTTCCATCAGTATTTAGGGGAAGTGATCTATTCTCATAATTTGTATATTCCAAAGTTAGTGAGATCACAAGAATTTACGTGTGTTACCAGGTAGGAGTCTATATATGCATAAAAATATACATGTTCTAAAGAGGCTACAGAGAAAAGGAGACAGGAATTTACATATGTGTTAACTTTGAAAACTCATGGAGAAATATTACAATGAAAAGTTGACTAGATTTATAACACATATCCTTGATAAAGGAAAAGGAAAATCCAAGTATACACCATGCTTCCTACAAAAGGCCTGTATTTCTATTCTGTTAGGTTTCTTTTTCTCCATCATTTTAGGATAGTAGTCATAGTCTAGTAGGGTATGGGTTAGTGTCAGAAATTCAGTATTGCAAATGGAAAATAGGATAATGTATCCAATGTGTATGCAAATATGTGCTACACAATAATCTTCCCACTCTCACCTAGAACAATGCCTTGACATTACCTTTGCCCCAAGTGAGACACAATTAGAGAAGAAGAGTTAGAAAATCTGTGAATACATATCTGGAATGGAAAATTCTCAGGAGTTCTCAACCTGGGAGCAGGTAGAGGGGTTTCCAGAAGTAAGGGATTGGGTAAACACTCCACAACCATGGAGCTCTGCTGGAAAAAAAGACTTCTGGAGAATCTGCCTCTGAGGTGTGGCACTTGAAATATATATTGTTGTCAGGAGCTTTGTCTTCATTTGTAGTGAAACCATCAAAGCTGGGTCTGAATCTATGTGACTTGGAGAACATGGTTTCTTATTTTCCAATGAACCTGAGGCAGCAGTGCTGAATTCTCTCTTTGTAGGTAAACAGAGTCCAGTGGGCCAAAGTGTCTAACCATGTGGACTGTGAAGCCATTTAGTCATCCTCCAATTTTCATGGTGTTTCTTGGTGCTAAACTGGGAGTTTGGTATTTGCTTCAAGAAATACAAGGAGTTCAACTGGGACACAGTGTTGGAGGGAGTTCTGTGACATGTGCTGGGTCAGAGTCTCCAGGAGAACTCACTAACCCGGCTTCTATCCCACATAGCTTGCCCCCTTGACCATAGCAACCTGATTCTGAACATTTCCCTGAAACCTCTCCATATAACAAGATGCCTTTGCATATAAGGGTCTGCTGGGTGCACCATGTTAGCTAAAAGCCATTTGGAAGTCAATGGCAGATCCACATGGCACCACCATAAATATTTTATCACACACCTGCACACCACAACTCTGGGCCAACTACTCCGCAGTCTCCATCTAACCTGCATCTCTGTTCTACACCACTTTCATTATACCCAATCAATCAAGGCACTGTCTGGTACACTAATGATCAGCAACAGGACATCAAAGGTTCTCCAGTGCCACCTCATCATGCGAATTTCAAAAATTTCATGGTATTTATCTAGCCATTTTACAAGGATGAAGTTGGAGGCATTGTGGGTTTCAATTCTTTCAGGAATCATTCAATGTTGAGGAAGCTCATTTCAATGAAAGTTCTGGAGAACTCTCACAGGCAAGGCTTTCCAAAGAGTGGCCAAATAGTCACATGAAGCCAGGCCAATTGAGGTCTACAATGTGAGGTCCATGTGTGTTTTGACTCTCAACTATGTCTGGCAAGTATTTCAAAATAACATCATATGATATTCTGTCTGAGATTCCCAGTGCTCTGTGGAAAGCCACCTCGGGCCTAGATCTCAGTTTCAAAGGGCGACTTTCATGGGTGGCCGCCTAAAATCCCAACACAAATCATGGCAATACTTCTCTGAGGTCAGTTCCAGAACTCAGTCTCTAAGAGGAATCACACCAGAGTTCAAGCCCTGGTGGACCCAGTCATCTTTTCCTACTGCCACATAAATGACCACAATGAAAACCAAAACACTCCCAAATGGCCCTCATCTTCTTCCATATAGACACTCATCATAACCTCTGGCTTGACGTTTCCTTGAGGGGCACAGCCCAAGACAGTGTCCAAAATAATCTCCCTTTCCTCTCATTTGCCTAAAGTCAGGGTGGCCTGGACACCCATTCTGTGAACCATGAGTGATCAAATAACCCTGACTTTAATACTGCTCTGCTTCTCCAATTTGAGGCCTACTGTCTGTGGAGTATAGATTCTTGATGTGAATTGGAGTAATGAAAAAAACCCAATAACCCATTGGCTACACTCTGCAGGGTTTTGAAGAACTCATTTGACCCACTAAATCCCTATTCTCATTTTATGGAGGTCAGGATCCTTACAGAGGAAAGTGAGAGACTTCATCCTCAATGACTGCTTTTTGGGCCACTTTGGTTTTTGATGTGCCTTCTGGAATGTTACATATTTTTTTTTTTTTTTTGGTTTTAGTGCCTTCTGGAATATTACATAATTTTTTTCTTTAGACATTATTGCCAGAGTTCCTATCTTCATCCCAGTGCAGGTGAAATCAAAGATAATACCAATCTACAGCTTCTGCAATAGCCATCCCTGTACTGCTTGCAGAACTTGCCTGGACACATTGTGAACTCACCTAAATGCATTGTGAACTATCTGTTGGTGCAGCGACTTGTGGTAGTGTTGGGGTATATTTGCTGATGATGTCATCGGTGGTACAATTTTTCCAAAAGGAGCCATCAATTGGCTTGGTGTATCTTCCTCCCTTCTGCGTGTCATGATCGTCCAGCTAAAATTTGGGGGGCCAACAGAGGTGAGGCAAAGAACCTCACCCACCCCCGCTGGTACAAAGACCTCTCCACATGTGTGGCTCTATACTGGACGGGTAGTCAGTGACGGGTAAGATCCAATTGCAATGGTACCAACTTAACGGGTAAAGACCATATGTACTATTGGACAACCTAAGGCAGGCACGGTCCCTAAGCCACATGCGTGTTGTTTAAACAGAGAGGCGAAGATGTTGAGAGCCACAGCCGAAGGGGCCCCAGCAAAATTCCTGCTGCCAGCAAACTTCCAGCTGCCGGCTGATGATTGGCTCACAGCGGCCCCAGCAACACCTAGCTGATTGGCTCCTCTGCGGTGATGCTCAATGGGCTGTTTTCCTGCCCTTTCAGACCACAAAACTGCTCATTGGGGGACTTTTTTTGACTCCGCCCACATGACCCAGCCAATCGCCCTCAAGAGCAGGAGTATTGTGGGAGGCGGAGAGAGGCTCCTGTGGGAGGGAGAGGTTTTGGGAAGCCAGTGGTGGCAGTTGGGGCTCTGAAGGTTTTTTCCTGAGAGGCTGTTTTGTTTGGCATGTGTGGTTCTAAAAATAAAGTTAGTTTCTTTTGACAAGTGGCTGCTGATTGTGCCCAGCAAGACTGCGGCATTATCCTAATATTTCTACAATAACTGACCCAGTTTAACATCAATGCAAGTAGATTCCTGTGGGAGAGGACATGATGTGTATTTTGACGTTCATTTTTATGTAACAGTGGTACATTACTATTTCTTCAGTTTACGCACATCATAGTATATATATTTGATCCACAAGTTCACAAATTTATAGGCATTTGTTTCACTTTCAATCACTTTCTGCTTCAAAACACATGTATTCCTCCAGGTTTCTTGACTGGTCTTTTCATGAGACTTCTTTCCAAACACATTATTTCTGATTTCCATAATCACTTTTGAAGCAAAACTCACACATTCTTCATGAAAAACCATAATGCTGATATAACCATTATATATATTACTGGTTGGAATGAAGGATTGTATATCAATGTAAGATTTTCTGTATATTTTCAGATATCAATTCAATCCATTATTTAAAGTTAGAACCAGTTATAATATTTCTTTACAGTATGGTCTATTCATGCATTATCTCTATAATTATAGACACAGTGTACACCATTTTTACCTCCAAAAATAATTGATACGTCTTCAAAATATTGCTCTCAGAAATGGTGGAAGAAATACTCATGTCACCTGATCTACATATACATTTTACCACAGTAATATTCTGCACACAGAAAGAAGAGGTCAAACTTATGTTTGTACCAAAGCCTAAATGAAAAGTGAGCATGGATTACGGAAAACATCCATGTCCATATTGCCTAATGCTCTCAAAAGTTCATCCTATTGGTGACTACATGTTTGTTTCTTCCTAAGATTATATATTCAAACTCAACCCTGTTGAAAATGTATAATTCTATCACTCACTTTATACTTTGCCTGATATCCTAATGTCAATTGATATCTGCATTCCTACTTTTTTCCCCAGTTCATCCTTTTGACAGACTCTCCACATGTGCTGACAATTACATTCACTCTCTATCCGAAACCCTATTGCTAAAGATCTTTTCATCCAAATCTTATACTCACTCTTCTTTCAAAACCTACCAACAATCTTACTAATCCTACAAATTATTTCTTTTTGACTGGATGTTCTCTTCAACATTCAATCAACCAAGGTACAAGGAATTATGCCATTGTATATTGATTTATCTGAGACATCTGTGCAGAATATAATTCAAAGCTAAGAATCCCAGCCAAGGGTCCAATGCAATTCTGGGCTTCAAATATTACCTAGATGTCTGTTTTCATACTTATATTTCACTTATATTCTTATAAATATCGCACGTTCCCAATACCATAATTCATCCCGCAGAATGATTCCTAACCCAAATGGAACATGTTATTAACCCTGACCATACACTGTTCTCTGGATCTATCTTTACTGAAGAGCAGGGACAGAGTTGGTCTTTCAATACAGAAATTAGGGGATCTTCCACTTGCTGAGAACCTCCAAGGTCATTAAAGAAATGATCCCTGGATTAAATGTAGGCAGCTATGAATGACGTCAGAGAGCAAAAGTCATCTTCCATGACAAACAACCTGGTTAGCATGAAGGGATGTGTCTGAATCAACATTTCTTTTCTTAATGTATAGAAGATGGACCAAACCAGGCCTATCTGGAGAGCTTTTTTTGGGTGCCTATGGTTGATATACCATGCAAACTTGTGAAAGTTTCACTGGAAGAAGGGGCAGCCTCCAACTCATTGGACTTTGGAAGCAACTGTTAGGACAAATTGGTTGACAAGGCAGTAACCTAATTCAGTTCCTGAAGGAAGTGACCTACGTCACTTCCTTGGTGAAGGAATTCTCTGAATTTGGGATCCATGAAGACAGGTACCCAGAGCCAGTCTCAGTCCCAGTCCCAGTGGGCTCACTTGTTCAGTTTTACCAAGGACAGGGTCAGTCTTTCTTGGTACCTACCTATGTGAGGATGGCCAAAGGCCAGAAGAGCTCTGAAGAGGGACCTTTTCTGAGAAAGCAGGTAGTGGCTCACCACTGGCTCCTGACAACTTCACAAAGTTGGCCAAAGAGACCAGATCTGAGTCAGGACAGGACATTTCGGGAGAACATTTTATGGCCCACCAGTCAGAGGACACTCTGGATAGTCACAGACCTACTTGGGGGAAGGAGGTGCCTTTGTGGGAGTGGTTGTGGTTTTGTGGTTTTGTCACATGTTCTGAGAATAGGTAGGAAATGTGGTTTGTTTGGTTTGGATTGGACTGTTTCTAGTAAGTCGTTTGACATGTAAGTGTTTCTCGGTCTGTGTATCCCACTGTGTCTGTGGTTGTAGACATTAGAAAAGAGAATGAATTAATGGATGTGTCCTGTCTAGTAGAAAGCTTCCCAGCATTTATCCTGCCCAATTGATTAATGGACTGTGGCTTGCCTTCTGGATGGGCAAAACCTTCTATCTTCCTAAGATCCTGTTTTCTTCCTGAATTCTGGCCACTCTCCATAATAGGCTCATGGTTTTGTGTCCAAGATATATACCACCTCCAAGCTCTGTGACATGGCCATGTACTTGATAGCTGAAGTGAATGTCAAGCATCTCAGAAAACTCAGATATCAGTGTGACCAGGAAAGTCTCAGTGGAGAAACCCTGCTTTGTGTCTTTTGCTTACCTGTTCTTCTGTTGCCCTAAATGTCAGGAAGGTCTTTGCCTCTGGCCACCCCTTTGTGAAGCCTGAAGAAAACAGTTTTCAAATGAAAATGAATGGGCATCACCTGTGGCTCTTTGCTTAATTGCTTTGTAAAAGGATGTGTCTGAATCAGCCTCTTGGTTCTGTGTGAGGTTGTGGCTTAGATTCTCAGCACCTGATGCATCAAAAGATAGATTCCATGTGTGCATTCAAAACAGAAATGGCAAATGAGTCTCTTGCCTTCCTCTATTAGATTCCTGACCTTCATCAAGTAAGAATCAGGATCCTTTAGTTCAAAAGAGTTCTTTGAACCCCTGCAGAAGTGCTTGGGTTTTCTGATGACTCCAAATCACATAAAGAATCTATACCTGACAGTCAGTAGGCCTCAAATTGGAAAAGCATGACAGTATTAACGCCATGCCTATTTGATCAGTTCTGGTTCACAGGAAGGGTGTGTAGGCCACCCTGACTTTCGGCAAATGAGGGGAAAGGGAGCTTATTTTGGACAGTGTCTTGGTCTGCGCCCCTCATGGAAACTTCTAGCCAGAGGTTATGATTAGTGTCTATATGGAAGAACATGAGGGCCATGTGAGAGTGTTTTGGTTTTCATTGTTGTCATTTGTGTGGCGGTGGGAAAAGATGACTGCGTCCACCTGGGTTTCAACTCTTGTGGGATTCCCCTTGGAGACTGAGTTCTGAAACTGACCTTAGAGAAGTATTGCCATGAATTGTGTTGGAATTTTCGGAGGCCACGCATGAGAGTCACCCTTGGAAACTGAGATCTAGGCCCAGGGTGGCTTTCCACAGAGCACTGGGAATCTCAGCGAGGATATCACTTGATTATATTCTGAAAGACTTGGCAGCAATAGTTGAGAGTCAAAACACACATGGACCTCACATTGTAGACCTCAATGTGGCTGGCTTTATGTGACCTTGGGCCACTCTTTCAGAAGACTTGCCTGTGAGAGTTCTCTAGAGCTTCCATTGAAATGAGATTCCTCAATATTTAATGGTTCCTGAATGAATTGAAACCCACAGTAACTCCAACTTCATCCTTGAAAAATGGCTAGAAAATACCATGAAATTTTTGAAATTTCCATGACCAGCTGGCACTTGAAAACCATTTGATGTCCTGTTGCTTATCATGAGTATACAAGACAGTGCCTGGTTTGACTGAGTTTCATGATAATGGTGTAGAAAAGATATGCCAGTAAGTTGGAGCCTGCTGAGTAGTGGGCCAAGAGCAGTAGAGTGTAGGTGTGTGAAAAAACATCTGTGGTGGGGCCACGTGGATCTGCCATTGGCTTATAAATGGTTTGTGACTGACATGGTGCAGCTAGCAGACCTTTGGATGTAAAGGCATCTTGTTGTATGGAGAGGTTTCAGGGCAATGTTCAGAATCATGTTGCTATGGTCAAGGGGGCAACTATGTGTGATAGAAGCCTTCTTGGTACATTCTCCTGCCGATCCTGACCACCACACATGACAGAACTCCCTGCAGCACTGTATCACAGTTAAACTCCTTTATTTCATAAAGTAAATACCAAACTTTCAGTGCAGCATCAAATAACATGATTAAATGTGAAGGATGATCAAATGGCTTCACAGTCCACATGGGGAGACACTTAGCCCCCAGTAGCCCCAGTTTGCCTACAAAGAGAGAATTCAGTACTGCTGCCTCGTGTCATAGGAAAATAAAAAAAAACATGTCGTCCAGGTCACATAGATGCAGACTCAGCTTTGATGGTCTCACTACAAAGGAAGCTAAAGCTCCTGACAACAACATATATTTCAAGTGCCCAACCTCAGAGGCATTTTCTCAAGAAGTCTTAAGGCCGACACAGCTCCATGTTTGTGGTATTTACCCTGTCCCTTACTTTTGGAAACTCCTCTACCACCTTCAAGGTTGTGAACTCCTGAGCAATTTCCATTCCAGATATTTATTATGAACTCAAACAACAACAAGTGCTGGCGAGGATGTGGAGAAAAGGGTACACTTGTACATTGCTGGTGGGACTGCAAATTGGTGCAGCCAAATTGGAAAGCAGTATGGAGATTTCTTGTAGAGGTGGGAATGGAACCACCATTTGACCCAGGTATTCCCCTTCTCAGTCTATTCCCTAAAGACCTAAAAAAAATGCTACAGGGACACTGCTACATTGATGTTCATAGCAGCACAATTTACAATAGCAAGACTGTGGAACCAACCTAGATGCACTTCCATAGATGAATGGATAAAAAATGAGGCATTTATACACAATGGAGTATTACTCTGCATTAAAAAATGACAAAATTTTTACAGAGAAATGGATGGCATTAGAGCAGATTATGCTAAGTGAAGCTAGCCAATCCCTAAAACCAAATGCCAAATGTCTTTTTGATATAAAGAGATTAACTAAGAACAGAGTAGGGATGAATAGAATGAGAAGAAAATTAACATTAAACAGGGATGAGAGGAGGAAGGGAAAGGGAGAGAGAAGGGAAATTGCATGGAAATAAAAGGAGACCCTCAGGGTTATACAAAATTACATACAAGAGGAGGTGAGGGAAAGGAAAAAATTATACAAGGGGGAGAAATGAATTACAGTAAAGAGGTAGAGAGAGAAGAGGAGATGGGAGGTAAGGGGAGGGGGATAGTAGAGGTTAGGAAAGGCAGCAGAATACGACAGACACTAGTATGGCAATATGTAAATCAATGGATGTGTAACTGATGTGATTCTGCAATCTGTTTATGGGGTAAAAATGGGAGTTCATAACCCACTTGAATCACAGTGTGGAATATGATATATCAAGAACTATGTAATGTTTTGAACAAGCATAAATAAAAATTAAAAAAAAGAAAACTAACTGTGGTGAATGGTGCAAAGAAATCCTAATATTTCTACAGTAACTGACACAGTTTAACATCAATGCGAGAAGATTCCTGTGGGACATGATGTGTATTTTGATGTTCATTTTTATTCAGCACTGGTACATTACTATTTCTTCAGTTTATTCACATCATATTATAATATTTCATCCACAAGTAAGGAAATTTATCGTCATTTTTTTCAATTTCAATCACTTCCTGCTTCAGAACTCATGAATTCCTCGGTGTTCCTTGACTGGCATTTTCATGAGACTTCTTTCCAAACACATTATTTTCGATTTCCATAATCACATTTGAAGCAAAACTCACACAAACTTCATGATAAATCGTACCCTAATATTAACATTAGGTGTATAACTGGTTGTCATGAATGATTGCATATCAATATAAGATTTCTTATATATTTTCAGATATCAATTCAATCCATTTTTTAAAGTGGAACAAGTTGTATTATTTATTGAAATTAAGGTCTATTCATGCATTATCTGTATATTCATAAAAACAGGGTACACCTCTTTTTACCCCCAATGCTAATTTATACGTTTTCAAAATACTGCTCCTAGAAATGGTGGAAGAAAAAATCATGTCATCTGATCTACATATACATTTTATCACAGTAATATTCTGGAAACAAAATGCAAAGGTCCCACTTAGGATTGTACCAAAGCCTAAATGTAAAGTGAACATGGATTACTAACAATATCCATGTCCATGTTGCCTAATGCTCTCAAATGTCAATCCTATTGGTGACCTACATATTTGTTTCTTCCTAAGATTAGATATTCAATCTCAACCTTGTTGAAAATGTCTTATTCTATCACTCACTTTATACTTTGCCTGATTTCCTAATGTCTCTATTGATATCTGCTTTTCTACAAATTTTCCCCAGTTCATCATTGTGTCTCATTTCTTCATATGTGCTGACATTTATATTCACTCACTGCCCGAAAAAAATTGCTAAAGAACTTTTGTTACATATCCTATACTAACTCTACTTGCTAAACATAACGACTATCTTCTTTTTTTTTTTTAATTTTTTTTTATTGGTTGTTCAAAACATTACAAAGCTCATGGCATATCATCTTCCATACATTTGATTCAAATGGGTTATCAGCTCCCATTTTTACCCCAAATACAAGTTGCAGAATCACATCGGTTACACATCCACATTTTTACATAATACCATATTAATAACTGCGACTATCTTCTTAATCCTACCGACAATCCCTTTTGACTGGATGTTCTCTTCAGCATTCAATCATCCAAGGTTCAAGTTCCTCTGCCATTGTATATTGATTTATTTGAAACATGTGTGCAGATAGTAATTCAAAGCTAAATATCCCAATCAATTGCCCAATGCCCTTCTGGGATTCAAATCTTACTTTAATTTCTGTTTTCATACATATGTTTAACCTCGATATTCTTATAAATATCACAGGTTCCCAATACCATTATTAATCCAGCAGAATGATTCCTAACCCAAATCGAACATGAAATTAACCCTAACCATACACTGTTCACTCAATCTAACTTTACAGAAGAGCAGAGACAGATTGTTCTTACAATACAGGAATGTAGGGGATGCTCTACCTGTTAAGAACCTCAAAGGTCCATGCAGAAATGATCCCTGGAGAAGATGTAGGCAGCAATGAAGGACCTGAAAGACAAAAAGTCATTTTCCATGGCAAACAACCTGGTCAGGATGAAGGGTTTTGTCTGAATCAGCCTCTATCTTCTTACTGTAGAGAAGATGGACCAAACCAGGCTTGTGTGGAGAGCTGTTCTCGGGTGCCTAAGGTTGATATACCATTCTAAGTTGTGAAAGTGCCAAAGGAAGTAGGGGCAGCCTCCATCTCATGGGACCCTTGGAAGCAACTGTTAGGACAAAGTGGTTGCCAAGGCAGTGACCTCATTCAGTTCTTAAAGGAAGTGACCTACCTCACTTCCTTGTTGATGGAACTTTCTGAACTTGGGACCAAGGAAACCAAGCAACAGAGCCAGTCCCAGTCCCAGTCCAAGTGGTCTCATTTGTTTGGAATCACCAAGGACAGAGTCAGTCTTCTTGGTACTGACTGATGTGAGAATGGCCAAATGCCAGGAAAGATATGAACACGGGCCTTTCCTGACTAAGCAGGTAGTGGCTCACCGCTGGCTCCTGACTGCTTTACAGAGTTGTACAAGGAGACCAGATCTGAGACAGGACAGACCATTACCGGGGAACATAGTATGGCAAACCTGTCAGAGGACACTCCGGATAATCACAGCCCTACTTGGGGGAAGGAGGTGTCTTTTTGAGTGTGGGTGTGTGGTTTTGTCTCTGTTCTGAGAATAGGTAGGAAAGGAGGTTTCTTTGGTTTGCAGTGAACTGTTTCTAGTAAGGCGTTTTACAAGGTGAGTGTTTCTATGTCTGTGTATCCCACTGTGTCCGTGGTTGTATACATTAGAAAAGAGAATGCATCAATGCATGTGTCCCCTATAGTAGAAAGCTTCCCAGCATTCATCCTGCCCAATTAATGAATGGAGTGTGGTTTCCATATGGATAGGCAACACCTACTACCTTATTAAGTCCCTGTTTTCTTTCTGAATTCTGACAACTCTTCAGAATAGGCTCTTGGGTTTGTGTCCAAGATATGTACCACCTCCAATCTCTGTCACATGGCCATGTACTGGATATCTGAAGGGAATGGCCAGCATCTCAGAAAACTCAGATATCAGTGTGACCAGGAAAGTCTCAGTGGAGAAACCCTACTTTGGGCCTTTTGCTAACCTATTGTTCTGTTGCCTTGAATCTCAGGATGTCTTTGCCTCTGGGCACCCCTTTGGGAAGCCTGAGGAAAACATTTTTCAAATGGAAATGAAGGGCATCACCTGTGTCTCTTTGCTTAATTGCTTTGGAAAAAGATGTGTCTGAATCATCCTCTTGGCCCTGTGTGAGGCTGTGGCTTAGATTCTCAGCACCTGATGGATCAAAAGAAAGATCAAATGTGTGCATCCAAAACCAAAATGGCAAATATTCACTCATTGTGAATGAATTCTTTTACCTTCCTCTGTTAGGATCCTGACTTCCATCAAGTGAGAATAGGAATCCTTTCGGCCAAATGAGTTCTTCAAATCTCTGCAGAGGGGCTTGGATTTTCTCATGACTCAAATTCACATAAAGAATCTAAACCACAGAGTCAGAAGGCCTCAAATTGAAAAAGCCAAGCAGTATTAATGGCAGGCCTATTTGATCATTCCTGGTTTACAGGAAGTGTGTCCAGGCCACCTTGATGTTAGACAAATGAGGGGAACAGGACCTTAATTTGGACACTGACTTGGGCTGTGGACCTCATTGAAAACTCCAGCCAGACGTTATAAGGAGTGTCTATATGGAAAAAGATGAGGACCATGTGGGAGTGTTTTGGTTTTAATTGTGGTCATTTGTGTGGCGGTTGGAAGAGATGACTGTTCCACTGGGCTTGAACTCTGGTGTGATTCCCCTTAGAGACTGAGTTCTTTAACTGACCTCAGAGAAGTATTGCCATGAATTGTGTTGGGATTTTAGGAGGCCACACATGAGAGTCGCCCTTGGAACCTGAGATCTAGGCCCAGGTTGGATTTCCACAGAACATTGGGAATTTCAGCCCGGATATAACATACAATTTTTCTTAAAGACTTGGCAGCCATATTTGAGTTTAAAACACACATGGACCTCATATTGTAGATCTCAATGGGCCTGGCTTCATGTGACATTTTGGCCACCCTTAGGGAAACCTTGCCTGTGAGAGTGCTCCAGAGCTTTCATTGAAATTAGCTTCTTCACCATTTAATGGTTCCTGAATTAATTGAATCCCTCAGAGCCTCAAACTTCATCCGTGAAAAATGGCTAGAAAATTACCATGAAATTTTTGATATTTTCATGATCAGCTGGCACTGGAAATACTTTGGATGCCCTGTTTCTGATCCTGAGTATACCAGACACTGCCTTGATTGACTTTGTTTCATGAAAATGGTGTAGAACAGATATGCCAGTAAGTTGGAGCCTGGTGAGTAGTGGGCCTAGAGCAGTGGTATGCAATTGTGTGATAAAACATCTGTGTTGCGGCCATGTGGATCAGCCATTGGCTTCCAAATGGCTTGTGACTGACATGGTGCAGCCAGCAGACCCATATATGTAAAGGCATCTTGTTATATGGAGAGGATTCACTGCAATGTTCAGAATCATGTTGCTATTCTCAAGGGGGTAATCTACATGGGATAGAACCTTGGTTGGTGCATTCTCCTGAAGACCCTGACTCACCACACCTTAAAGAACTCCCTCCACCACTCTGTCCCATTTTAACTCCTTGTATTTTTTGAAGCAAATACCAAACTCCCAGTGCAGCAGCGAGAAACACCACGAAAAGTGGAGGATGACCAATTGGCTTCACAGTCCACACTGAAAGACACTTAGACCCCAGTGTCCATAGTTTACCTACAAAGAGAGAATTCAGCACTGCTGCCTCATGTTCATTGGATAATAAGAAACCATGTCCTCCAAGTAACATAGATGCAGACCCAGCTTTCATGGTTTCTCTACAAAGGAACTAAATCTCCTCAGAACATCAAATACTTCAAGTGCCCACTCTTAGAGGCAGTTTCTCAAAAAGTATTTAGGCCAGCAGAGCTACATGTTTGTGGAATGTTTACCCTGTCCCTTACTTTTAGAATCTTCTCTACCACCTCCAAAGTTGTAAACTCCAGAGTATTTTCCATTCCAGATATATATTCACAGATTTTCTAACTCTTATCCTCTAATTGTGTCTTACTTGAGGAGAATGTAATGTCAAGGCATTGTTCTGGATGAAAGTGGGAAGATTTTTGTGTAGCACATATTTGCATACACATTGGATTCAATTTCCTATTTTCCATTAGAAATGCTGAATCCCTGAAACTAACATATACCCTATTAGACTCTGACTACTAATCCTAATATGATGGAGAAAAATAACACAAACATAATAGAAATACAAGCAGTTTAGATGAGGTATGTTTTATAGTTGGAGTTGCCTTTTGCATGGTATAGTGTAGCAGTTATAAATCTAGTCAATTATTTGTTGAAATAGTTCTCGATGCGTTTTTAAAGTTAACAAATAAGTGAATTCCTGTCCCCCTTTCTCTGTAGCCTATTCAGCACACGTATTTTTATATGCACATATAGAATCCTACCTGGTACCACACGTACATTCTTGTGAGGTGGCTGACTTGGCAGATACAAATTGGAAGAAGAGATCACTCCTCCTAAACGCTGCTTGAACTGGTAATTCAAATGTGAGTGAGCTTCCTAGTTGAACAACATTATACATAAATCCATGTTCAGTAAAATGAATATATTTGGATCTGTGGATGATATACATTTCATGGTGAATTTCGTTTGGCATATATATTGCAATTTTTAATGTCTGTCTCTGTGTGTGTATATAAATATATATATATAGATACACTCTCAGGAGTATTCAAAATATGAAATATGTGTCTTATTACACACTTCCTAAATTCATTCATATTTATGTTGTGGATTCATAATCAACTTTTCACAAGATTATTCTCAGAAATATTCATCCACCTGAAATACGTATTTGTTTCTTAGTACTGTTTCCACCCCAGATATGCATTCACGGATTTTCAAACTCTTCTACACTAATTGTGTCTTACTTGAGGTGAAGGTAATGTAAAGGCATTGTTCTGGATGAGAGTGGGAAGATAATTGTGTAGCATATATTTTTATACACATTGGATTCATTTTCCTATATACCATTGAAAATACTGAATCCTGACAATAACCCATACCCTACTATACTCTGTCTACTAATCCAAATGATGGAGAAAAACAACCCAAACAGAATAGAAATACAAGCAGTTCAGAGGAGGCGTGGGGTATAGTTGGACTTGCCTTTTTCATGATAAATGGTAGGTGTTATAAATCTAGTCAATTTTTAATTGAAATAGTTCTCCATGTGTTGTTAAAGTTAACAAATATGTAAATGCCTGTCTGCCTTTCTCTGTAGCCTATTCAGCACATGTATTTTTATATGCTTTATAGAATCCTACCTGGTATCACACGTTCATTTTTGTGAGGTGACTGACTTGGCAGATACAAGTTGTGAGAAGAGATCACTACTCTAAACGCTGTTGGAACTGAAAATTCAAACTATGGGTGAGCTTCCTAGTAGAACAACATTATACATAAATCCTTGTTCAGTAAAATAAATATTTTTGCATCTGTGGATGCTATATATTTTATGATGAACTTCGATTGGCGTATATATTCCTACATTTTAATGTCTGTGTGTGTGTTTTGTGTGTGTGTGTGTGTATATATATATATATATATATATATATATATATATATATATACATATATATGTATATACACATATATATAATTATGAATATATATATATACTGTCCTGATTTTTAAAATATGAAATGTATGTATCTTAAATACACTCCCTAAATTCATTCATGTTCAAAAATGTGGATTTATAATAAACTTTTCACAAAATTATTCTCAGAAATATTCATCCTCCTGAAATACACATTTGTTTCATAGTTCTGAAAACTAACTTCAGTAAATGGTGCTTACAAATCCTAATATTTGTACAGTAACTAACCCAGATTAACATCAATCAAGTAGATTCGTATGGGACATGATGTGTATTCTGACGTTTATTTTCATTCAACACTGGTACATTACTATTTCTTCAATTTTTACAAATCATAGGATATATATATTTCATCCACAAGTTCACAAATTTATGCGCATTTGTTTCACAATCACTTCCTGCTTCATAAAACATGTATTCCTCCAGGTTTCTTGACTGGTCTTTTCATGAGACTTCTTTCCAAACACATTATTTTAGATTTCCATAATCACTTTTGAAGCAAAACTCACACACCCTTCATGATAAACCATAACCTTAATGTGGCCATTAGATATATAACTGGTTGGAATGAATGTTTGTATGTCAATATAAGATTTCTTGTATTTTTTCACATATAATTTCAATCCATTATTTAAAGTCGGAACCAGATATATTATTTATTCAAAGTATGGTCTATTCATGCATTATCTCTATATGCACAAAGGGTACACCTCTTTTAACCCCCATTACTAATTTATACGTCTTGAATATGTTGCTGCCAGAAATGGTGGAAAAATAGTCATGTCACCTGATCTACATATACGTTTTATCACAGTAATATTCTGGACAAAAAAAGCAAAGGTCACACTTAAGATTGTAGCAAAGACTAAATGAAAAGTGAGCATGGATTACTAAACATCCATGTCCAGGTTGCCTAATGCTGTCAAATGTCAATCCTATTGGTCACTACACATTTGTTTCTTTCTAAGATTATATATTCAAACTCAACCCTGTTGAAAATATCTAATCCTATCACTCACTTTATACTTTGCCTGATTTTGTAATGTCTCTATTGATATCAGTTTTCCCAACTATTTTCCCCAGTTCATCATTGTGACTGTCTCTTCACTTGTGATGACATTAACATTCACTGTCTACCAGAAACCCTATTGCTAAACAACATTTGGTCCAAATCCTATACTCACTCTTCTTTCTAAACCTACCGAGAATCTTCAGAATCCTACCAACTATCCCTTTTGACTGGAAGTTCTCTTCTACATTAATCATCCATGGTACAAGGACCTAAGCCATTTTATATCGATTTACCTGACACATCAGTGCAGAACATAATTCAAAGCTACGTATTCCAGTCAAGGGCCCAATGCCCTTTTGGGCTTCAAATCTTAGCTAGATTTCTGTTTTCATACTTATAATTCACCTATATATTCTTGTAAATATCGCAGTTTCCCAATACCATTATTCATCCCGCAAAAAGATTCCTAATCCAAATCGAACCTGTTAGTTAACCTAACCATACACTGTTCAGTCAATTTAACTTTACAGAAGAGCAGGGATAGAGTTGTTCTTACAATACAGGAATATAGGGGATCTTCCACATGCTGAGAAACTCAAAGGTCCATGCAGAAATGATTCCTGGAGAAGTTGTAAGCAGCTATGGAGGACCTAAGAGAGCAAAATTCATCCTCCATGGCAAACAACCTGGTCAGGATGAAGGGTTGTGTCTGAAACAGCTTCTCTCTTCTTAATGTCGAGAAGATGGACCAAACCAGGCCTGTGTGGAGAGCTGTTCCCAGGTGCCAATGGTTGATATACCATTCTAACTTGTGAAAGTGTCACAGGAGGTAGGGGCAGCCACCATCTCATGGGACCCTTGAAAGCAATTGTTAGGACAAAGTGGTTGCCACAGCAGTAACCTCATTCAGTTCCTGAATGAGGTGACCTACCTCTCTTCCTTGATGACGGATCTCTCTGAACTTGGGATCCAGGAAGCCAGGCACCCAGAGTCAGTCCCAGTTTTTTGCCCAGTGGGCTCAGTTGTTTGGAATAACCAAGGACAGAGTAAGTCTTCCTTGGTACCTACTGATTTGAGGATTGCCAAATGCCAAGAGAGCTCTAAAAAGGGGAATTTCATGAGAAAGCAGGTAGTGGCTCACCACTGGCTCCTGAAAACTTCACAGTGTTGGCCAAGGTGACCAGATCTGAGAAGGACAGGCCATTTCAAGGAAACATAGTATGGCCCATCATTCAGAGTACATTCCAATTAGTCACAGACCTACTTGAATAAAGGAGGTGTCGTTGTGGGTGTGATTGTGATTTTGTGGTTATGTCTCATGTTCTGAGAATAGGTAAGAAAGGCGGTTTGTTTGCTTTAGAGTGGACTGTTTATAGTAAGTCATTTGACAAGGTGATTGTTTGTATGCCTGTGTATCCCACTGTGTCCGTGGTTGTAGACATTATAAAAGATAATGCATCAATGGATGTGTCCTGTCTAGTAGAAAGCTTGCCAACATTCATCCTGCCCAATTTATGAGTGGACTGCAGGTTGCTTTAGGGACGGGCAACACCTACTATCTTCCGAAGTTCCTGTTTTCTTCCTGAATTCTGGCCACTCTCCAGAGTAGGCTCATGGTTTTGTGTCCAAGATATGTACCACCTCCAAGCTCTGTGACATTGCCATATACTGGATAGCTGAAGGGAATAGCAAGCATCTCAGAAAACTCAGATATCAGTGTGACAAAGAAAGTCTCAGTAGAGAAACCCTGCTTTGGGCCTTTTGCTTACCTATTTTTCTGTTGCTCTGAGAGTCAGGAAGGTCTCTGCCTCAGGCCACCAATTTGTGAAGCCTGAAGAAAACTGTTTTCAAATGGAAATGAATGGGCATCACCTGTGTATCTTTGCTTAATTGCTTTGGAAAGGGATGTGTCTGAATCAGCCACTTGGCCCTGTGTGAGGCAGTGGCTTAGATTCTCAGCACCTGATGGAACTAAAGAAAGATCCCATGTGTGCTTCCAAAACCAAAATGGCAAAAATATCAGTAATTGTGTATGAAGTATCTTGCCTTACTCTGATAGGTTTCTGATCTCCATCAAATGAGACTAGGGATCCTTTGGGTCAAATGAGTTCTTCAAAGCCCTGCAGAGGCTAGCCCATATGAACTTGGGTTTTTTCATTACTTTAAATCACATTAAGAATCTATACCTGACAGTCAGTAGGCCTCAAATTGGAGAAGCAGAGCAGTATTAAGGCCAGGCTTATTTTATCACTCCTGGTTCACAGGAATGGTGTCCAGGCCCAGCTGACTTTAAGCAAATAAGGGATAAGGAAGCTTGTTTTGGATACTGTCTTGTGCTGCGCCCCTCATGGAAACCTCCAGCCAGAGGTTATAATGAGTGTCTATATGGAAGAAGGTGAGGACCATGTGGGAGTGTTTTGGTTTTAATTGTGTTCATTTGTGTAGTGGTTGGAAGAAATGACTGGATCCACCAGGGCTAGAACTTTGGTATGATTCACCTTAGAGACTGAGTTCTGGAACTGACCTCAGAGAAGTATTGTCATGAATTGTGTTGCGATTTTAGAAGGCCACGCATGAGAGTCGCCATTGGAAACTGAAATCTAGGCCAAGGGTGGCTTTCGACTGATCACTTGGAATCTCAGCCAGGATATCACATGATTTTATTATGAAAGACTTGACAGGCATAGTTGAGAGTCAAAACACACATGGACCTCACATTGTAGACCTCAATGGGCTGGGCTTCATGTGACTATTTGGCTACTCTTTGGGAAGCCTTGCCTTTGAGAGTTCTCCAGAGCATTCATTGAAATGAGGTTCCTCAACATTAAATGGTTCCTGAATGAATTGAAACCCACAGTTTCTCCAACTTCATCCTTGAAAAGTGGCTAGATAAATACCCTGAAATTTTTGAAACTCCCATGACCAGGTGGCACTGGAGAACCTTTGGATCTCCTGTTGCTGATCATGAGTGTACCAGACAGTGCCTTGATTGACTGGATTTCATGATAATGGTGAAGAACAGAGATGCCAGTAAGTTGAGAATGCTGAGTAGTGGGCCCAGAGCAGTGGTGTGCAGGTGTGTGATAAAATATCTGAGGTGGGGCCATGTGGATTTCCAATTGACTTCCAAATGCCTTTTGGCTGCCATGGTGCATCCAGCAGAACCTTACATGTAAAGGCATCTTATTATATGGAGAGGTTTCAAGGCAATGTTCAGAATCAGGTTGGTATGGTCAAGGAAAAAGCTGTGTGAAATAGAAGCCTGGTTGGTGCATTCTCCTGCAGTTCCTGACCCACCACACGTGAAAGAACTCCCTCCAGCACTGTGTCCCAGTTGAACTCCTTGTATTTCGTGAAGCAAATACCAACCTCCCAGTGCAGCACCAAGAAACACCACAAAAATGGAGGATGATCAAATGGCTTCACAGTCCACACGGGGAGACACTTAGCCCCCAGTGGCCACAGTTTACCTACCAAGAGAGAATTCAGCACTGCTGCCTCATGTTCATTGGAAAATAAGAAACCATGCTCTCCATTCACATAGATGCAGACCCAGCTTTGATGGTCTCAATAAAAAAGAAGCTAAACCTTCTGACAACAAAATATATTTAAAGTACCCAACCTCAGAGGCAGTTTCTCAAGAAGTCTTTAGGCCGGCAGAGCTCTATGTTTGTGGAGTGTTTACCTCTTAGACCAGGATGTAAGAAAAGAACACTGACTCCAGTTAAAATCAAATTAAAGTAAGCTTATTATTTCCACTGGCTGGGCTGCCTCTCCCTCCAAAGATTGCGGGAGCAAGAGAGCAACCCCACCTTTACTACAGCCCAGGTTTGCAGCCCAGAAAGTTACACAAAAATGGGGTAACAGATAACAGAACTCTGACAAGCATCACACTAATGGGAGTTTACATTTTTTTTTTTTTTGCTAGGCCCAACATCAAAATTTATGAGGACCATTAGAGCCTCAGAGAGGGTCATTGTCTGGCCACAGAAGGCCAATATTTATGAGGTGTGACAAAGTTTCAGAGAGGGCTGCTATCTGGTCAGAGAGCCATGCACGGGTGAGTTTTAGGCACGGGCAGTCATTCCAAGCAGGTTCAGAATTTGCAGTAATTTACAGTAAAGCCAAAATGATTTTTTCATGGTTTTGTTGCAAGATGGCTCCCAATTTTAATAAAAGATAAGGTTGGGTCTATCATTCCCCCCTTTTCTTATGTGTCCCTTTGTAATCCTTGATAGGTTAGTGGAAAAGCACTGAGGAAATTTTAATCCCTCAGTTAACAGTCTCCAAATTTTTAGAACTCACCGAAAACCAGTCTCCCTGATATTACCTGACTTAATTAATTACTTATATTGATAGTCTATTTATTTTGGGCTCCATTGGTGTAAGTGGAGAGTCGTCTCTCATTTTGCCTTCTTCTCAGCTGAGAGAGGGTGACATGAGTGTGCATGGCGTGAGAGACATGAGTTGCCTTTTTGAAGTCAGTTGAGGAATATGAGTTGCCTTTTAGAAGTCATTTCTTTTTGAAGTCTTGTTGAGGAAGAACAGGTTGTAAAGTCATCTGGGGATGGGTTCTTCTATGAGAGAAACAAAAAACATGAGTATTGAATAAACGTTGCAGTAGCTGGATCATGTCACTATATGAAGTACCCTCACCAGTCTTTAATATCCCCAATTATCAGGACTGTCAACTTAATATTTAACTTTAAGTGTTACAGTTGCCCCTCCCCATAATATACAGTTTAATAATTTAATGTCATCTGATTTTGCAAAATCCTTTCAGTAGTATGACCTCTGTGTCTAATAGAGAAACATTTAATTCTGTTACTCAGGGCTGGATAATCGTAGTAGCAAACACCAAGCCTACCTGTAGGTTAGGAATATCTGTAGGCCTTAAACTAAAAACTTCTGCCTCTGGCAGCTCCTCTTGATAGTCTTTGTAGCCAACAGTTTTACTTATTTTGGGAGGCTAACATAAAGTGTATACCTTAAAATATTATTATTATTATTATTATTATTATTATTATTATTATTATTATTATTTAAAATGCCCAGGAATGGCTGTATTTTGGTTTTAACTGTCTTTGCTAAGTGTTTAAGATGAAGCAGTCAAATGACTTTTGTTTCTATCTATTGTTAGCAGTCAGCTGAGCTTTTATGGGAGTCATTCCTTGGGAAACTTGAGAGCAGCTTCTCAGTTCTGCTAGTGCAATTTGAGCTAGGTGGGTTCAGGTCTTGCTTGACCATGTGGCTTCCCTCAGAAGCATCAGGGATGTCTCCCTTTCCTGAGGACTCTCCTCTTTGTAGCAAATGCACTGATTGGCTTTCTGTTCTCTAGTGGTCTCATTAATCTCCCTGATCGGGAGGTTATGTGGCCCAGAGTTGCAAAGCTCATAGAGAAGTCCCCTGTTCCCTGGATTCAGACTGACTCAAAGGGCAAGAGTCAAATATTGTTTTTTTTTTGGCCCTTTTCATTTAACTTTAATTTTCAATCCTAATCTGAAACAACCAGCAAATAAATTTTAACAGCCATATATTAAGAGTACTGCACTTTAATGTCTATAAGTTTATAATTATTTATATTTTATTAATTGGGATCTTATTATTCTGTCTGTCTTGTAGTTGATGACTTATTTTCTTAAATTAACCCATGTTGTGTTCTTAAAGCAACACTTCTGTAAAACACCAACAGGGAATCTTTAGATCACTTAAAAAGAAATTAAAAAATAAAATTTTTTAACAAGAGTAAAAATACTTAGTTCATGTAATAGCTACCCTGAATTTTTTGGTGAGTTATATTTTATATCACCTTTTTGAGATCCTAGTAATCTTGACAGAAAAAAAAAATTTTGAACATAACTTTAAATGAAATAAAATCTGACCTACTGCTTTCGTAGTCATTCTCACATGTAGTAAGATGGGACAAAGAGTCTTATCTCAGGTAAGCAGGGCTCCTTATAAATCTTAAATGCTTTAGTTCTCAAGCTGATCTTTTTTTTAAATATCATTTTACAAAGTTTACATAAATTGTTTGAGGTCACATGAACATTAGCTCACACCATATGATATCACATTTAAAACATGAATTAAAGTACGGCTGAAAGATTTTAACCTTTACATAGATTAGGGTCTCATTAACTTAAAAATACATTTAAATTGTTCCACAATGTAAAAAGTAACATAAAACTTTACATATATTATTGATAACAGGTAAATAAATCCCCAATATATATTTTATTTACCATACAACTTCAGAACACCTGCTTGATATAATGCTCTTTTAAAGTTTCTACCTTATAGAGTTGTATAACTGGAAAATATGAGCACATTAATAGCATCACAATTGCATTGAAGTTTCTACATTAACCAAGTTTAGCTTTTAAAGAAATGGCAGTACAGTGCTCTAAAATAACAGTTCTTATTTAAACATTTGTTTAATTTTTATGGTTGCTTGCTCTAGAAAATTTAAATCTTAATAAACTTAATGTTATGGGTAAACTTATGTTTAAGAAATTTTTGTCTCTTTTACACATGACTGATTTTTACAATCTTATACAGACTTTAGTACAAACTTATACAGACCTTAGTATATCAATCAGATATCAAACAAAAGTACTCATGAATGAGTAATCCCATATCAAATTTACTTTACTTATTTATCAAAATATTAGACAAATTTTTTGAACACTGTAAACCATTTTTTTGATTGAAAGAAAAGTCCTGGAACAAAGGCATATTAGACCTTTTGTAGACATTAATAGTTTATTAGATTTTTGAACACCTAGAAAAACTTGTAAGCTTAAATTTAAAGACATTTATATTTATCTGTTTACCCAATTTAAATTGAAACATTTAAATCACGTGAATTAAAGATCTTTGGATCCACTTTTTAAAATTGTTTTTATGAGTTCTTTTTAATATGAGTGCTCCTTATATAAGTTAATTTGTGTATCATATATATGATATATGGATATATATATATATATATATATATATATATATATATATATATATATATATAAACATACAACACATAACAAATTGTGCACACATAATAAAAGTGAAGGCCTTGTAGCTTTTCACAGGTGAAATCTCCATTGCAATGATTTAAAAATTCCACAGTTGGTCAAAGATATTACTGATCAGAAAAACATTAACCTAGGTCTGTAGGAGCAAAATCATGAGCTCAAAAAATAAATAAAGAACCTAAGGAAAAAATTATGAGTCCTAGAAAAATGACTGGCCAGTAATTGGTAAATACCATACAATTTACCTTTTTTTTCCCTTAGGCCTCAAATAAGTCTCCTACTAAGCTTACAGGCTTCTTTCATTTGCATTTCAAAATAAGTCCTGGCTGAGGTCTGGAAGAAGAAGGAAAAAAGGCTATTCTGAGCAGAAACCTTAGGCCTAAGGTATTTTAACCATAATTTTCATGTTAGGATGTTGAAAATTATGATACAAGTTTAAGATACAATTCACAAAATTTTATATCTTTACAAGTTGTTTTGTCAACAGATATCATACTATGATTTAGTATCCTTGTCCAAATTAATGCACTGGTACACACAGTGACATTTTCCCAGGCTACCTAATTTAAAATTGGTGAAAAAAAGACTGAATGATTGGGAAGTTACTTGCCAACTTGGAAGTAGAGTTCTTTATTTTCCATCCTAAGTATTTAAGTTCTCTGGCATGAATTATCTGAAACCATGAACTAAACAAATACCTAAACCCGACTTTTAACTGCAAGATTGTGGAATGCTTCAAAAACCCATTCAGATACCAGATTGGTACAATGAAACATCATCATTTAGACACACATTCAGCTAAGATCATTTCCAAGAAACAATTTATAATATTAACACATTATTGCACATGTCTTAAAGGGCTAGAAAAAAGGCACAAGACAGACAGAAATGAACTCCAGACAATGGCTGACAGACAGAACCCTTTAAAACAGAGCAAATAAGAGAAAAATCTCCTTCTCCAGTGGCACCACAGATGTCCCCACAAGGGGACCAAATGTTTTCACAGAGGAGCTACCTGAAATATAAAATAAAGTGTCTCCATGGCGACTTTACTGCATTTAGTGTCCCCTTTTTGTTTTTCTCTTTTTTTAAGAAGACAGAGGTGGCATTATCCTTGCAGTGCAGGGAACGAAGGAGGGAATTCCCTGAAGCAACAGGGCTTCGGCAGATACTGGGAGATACTCAGTTCTTCATTCCCCAGCAGGCATTACCATCTGCACTGGGTGTGCTCCAGGCAGCCAGCTAGGGCCTTCTCTCATTCTGCTTAACAAATGGTGGTAAAGTTCATCACAGTTCCTTAAAACACAGTCCAAAGGGGTGTCAGGCTTACTTGCTTTGTTACCCATTTTCACGTTCAATATCCTTAAGATTTTATCACAGAAATCACAAAACAAAACGCACAAAAACAAACAAACAAAAAACATATAGAACACAGAACAAAACACACACACACACACACACACAAAAAAAAAAAAAAAAAAAAAACAGAATCCCGGTGCCAAAACAGAAAAACAGATGAGCAATTCAACGTCTTGCTAAAGCTCTGGGGTAGGAGCGCATGCGTGTCCCTTGGCACCTCTCTAACCTTCCAGAGGAATTCCCTACAGAACGGAACAGAGGACAGAACGATTCTCATTACTATCCTGGACAGGAGTGAATGTGAGCCTCCCCAGGCCACCTCTCTGTCATTAGAAGAGATCTCCCTTAACCAGATATAAGATGTTATCAAGGTGCCACTTACCTATGGAGGCCTCCTCCACCAGGTACTTGCTAATAGTTTCAGTGCGGTGGTTCACTGCAGTGCTCCCCAGACCGACGGCTCACTCCAAGGCCTTGGAACATCTCAAGTTGTGCACCCCCTAGAGTGGCTCCCCAGCCCGTAGCCCTGGAGGGAAGGCCAGCTTCAGAATTTTCAGCAGTCTGGTCTTGTGATCTGGTCGGGCAGGGTCATCTCACTGGGGAACTCCAAAATGTTGGAATAGGATGCAAGAAAAGACCAGTGACTCCAATTAAAATCAAATTAAGGCAGGCTTATTATTAAAACTGGCCAGGCTGCCTCTCCCTCCAAAAATGGCGGGAACAAGACAGCAACACCACCTTTCCTACAGCCCAGCTATATAGCCCAGAAAGTTACACAAAAAGGGGGTTACAGATAACAGAACTTTGAAAGCATCACACTGATGGTAGTTTACATTTTTTTTGCTGGCCCCAACATCAGAAATTATGAGGACCATTAGAGACTCAGAGAGGGTCGTTGTCTGGCCTGGGAAGGCCAATATTTATTAGGTGTCACTAATGTTTCAGAGAGCACTGTTATCTGGTCAGAGAGCCAGGCATGGATGAGTTCAAGGCACGGACAGGCATTCCAAGCAGGTTCAGAATTTGCAGTAATTTATAGTAAAGCCCAAATTATCTTTTCATGGCTTTCTGGCAAGATGGCTCCCAATTCTAATAAAAGATCAGGTTGGGTCTATCAAGCCTGTCCTTTACTTTTGGAAACTCCTCTACAACCTGCAAGGTTGTGAACTCCTGACCATTTTACATTCCAGATATGTATTCACAGATTTTCTAACTCATGTCCTCCAACTGTGTCTTACTTGGGGTGAAGGTAATATCAAGGCATTGTTCTGGATGAGAGTGGGAAGATTTTTGTGTAGCACATATTTGCATACACATTTAGGAGATCACTCCTCCTAAACACTGATTTGGAACAGAAAATTCAATCTATGGGGGAGCTTCCTAGCTGAACAACATTATACATAAATACAAGTTCATTAAATAAATAGTTTTGGATCAGTGGATGATATATATTTCAAGATGGATTTAAATTGGCATATATATTGCTAGATTTTAATGTCCATGTGACTTTTGTGTTTATAATGTTTTGTGATTTATGTGGATTTATAATCAAATTTTCACAAGATTATTCTCAGAAATATTCATCCAACTTAAATACATACTTTTTTCCTAGTACTGAAAAGTAACTTCAGTGAATGGTGGATAAAAATCCTAATATTTCTACAGTAACTGACCCAGATTAACATCAATGCAATTAGATTCCTATGGGACATGATGTGTATTTTGATGTTCATTTTTATTCAACATTGGTACATTACTATTTCTGCAGTTTATGCACATTATTTATAGTATGATATATAATGTTCAATCACTTCCTTCTTGAGAACACATGTATTCTTACAGGTTTCTTGACTATTCTTTTCATGAGACTTCTTTCCAAACACATTATTGTTGATTTCCATAATCACTTTTGAAACAAAACTCACACACCTTTCAGGATAAACCACAACCATAATATTACCATTAGATGTATAACTGGTTGCAGTGAATGATTGTATATCAATATGAGATTTCTTTTATATTTTCAGATATCAATTCAATCCATTATTTAAAGTAGAGCAAGTTATATTATTTACACACAGTATGGTTTATTCATGCATTATCTGCATATTCATAGACACAGGGTACACCTATTTGTACCCTCAATAGTAATTTATACATCTACAAAATATTGCTACAGAAATGGTGGAAGAAATACTCAAGTCACCTGATCTACATATACATTTTATCACAATAATATTCTGGACACAAAATGCAAAGGTCACACTTATGATTTTACCAAAGCCTAAATAAAAAGTGAGCATGGATTAATAAAAACATCCATGGCCTGGTTACCTAATGCTCTCAAAAGTCAATCCAATTTGTGACAACATATTAGTTTCTGCCTAAGGTTATATATTCAGACTCAAACCGTTGAAAATGTCTAAACAAACTACACACTTCATACTTTTACTGACTTCCTAATGTCTCTATTTATATCTGCTTTCCTACATATTTTCCCCAATTCGTCATTGAGACTGACTCTTTACATGTGCTGACATTTACATTCACTCTCTACCCGAAACCTTATTTGTAAAGAACTTTTGGTACAAATCCTATACTCATTCTTCTTTCTAAACCTACTGACTATCTTGCTAATCCTACAGACTATCCCTTTTTTATTGGATATTCTGTATGTTATTCAATCATCTAGTGTATACGATCCTATTTCTTTGTATATCAATTTATCTCAGACATCTGTGCAGAATATAATTCAAAGCAAAGTATGCTACTCAAGGGCCCAAAGTCCTACTTGGCTTCAAGTCTTCCCTAGATTTCTGTTTCCATACTTATATTTCACCTATATATTCTTGTAAATATCTCAGGTTCCCAATACCGTTATTCATCCAGCAGAATGACTCCTAACGCAAATAGAACATGATATTAACATTAACCATACACTGTTCCCTCAATCTAACTTTACAGCAGTGCAGGGATAGAGTTGGTCTTACAATCCAGGAATATAGGGGATCTTCCACCTGCTGAGAATCTCAAAGATCCATGCAGAAATTATCCCTGAAGAAGATATAGAATGCTATGAAGGACCTGAGAGAGCAAAAGTCATTTTCCATGGCAAACAACCTGGTCAGGATGAAGAGATGTGTCTGAATAAGCCTCTCACATTTTAATGTAGACAAAATGGACCAAACCAACCCTGTGTGGAGATCTCTCTCCCAGTACCTATTGTTGATATACCATTCTAACTTGTGAAAGTGTCACAGGAAGTAGGGGCAGCCTCCATCTCATGGGACCTTAGGAAGAAACTGTTAGGACAAAGTGTTTTCCAAGGCTGTGAGCTCATTCAGTTAATGAAGGAAGTGACCTACCTCACTTCTTTGTGATGGAACTCTCTGAACTTGGGATCCCGGAAACCAGGCACCCAGGGTCAGGCCCAGTAACAGTCACAGAGATCTCACTTTTTTGGATTTATCATGGAAAGAGTCAGTCTTTCTTGGTACTTACAGATGTGAAGATGGTCAAATGCCAGAAAAAATCTGAAGAGGTGTCTTCAGTGAGAATGCAGGTAGTGGCGGCTCAAAGCTGGCTCCTGACAACTTCACAGAGTGGGCCAAGGAGTCCAGATTTGAGAACAGGCAGGCCATTTCGGGTGAACAAAGAATGGCTCACCAGGCAGAGGACACTCCGGTTAGTAACAGACCTTCTTGGGGGAAGGAGGTGCATTTGTGGGAATGAGTGTGGGTTTGTGGTTTTGTCTCATGTTCTGAGAATAGGTAGGAAAGTTGGTTTGTTTGGTTTGGAGTGGACTGTTTCTATTAAGTCATTTGACAAGGCAAGTGTTTCTATGTCTGTGTATCCCACTGTGTCCGTGGGTGTAGACATTACAAAAGAAAATGCATCAATCGATGTGTCCTGTCTAGGAGAAAGCTTCCCAACATTCACGCTGCCCAATTTATAAAAGGACAGAGGGTTGCCTTATTTGTGGGCAAGACCTGAAATCTTCCTAAGTTCCTGTTTTCTTCCTGAATTCTGGCCACTCTCCAGAATAGGCTCATGATTTTGTGACCAAGATAGGTACCACCTCCAAGCTCTGTGACTTGGCCATGTACTGGATAGCTGAAGGGAATGGCGAGAATCTCAGAAAACTCAGATATCAATGTTACCAGGAAAGTCTCAGTGGAGAAACCCTGCTTTGGGACTTTTGCTTACCTATTGTTCTATAGCACTGAATGTCAGGAAGGTCTTTGCCTAAGGCCACCCCGTTGTGAAGCCTGAATAAAACAGTTCTCTAATGTAAATGAATGGGCATCACCTGTCCCTTTTTGAGTAATTGATTTCGAAAGGGATGTGTCTGAATCAGCCTGTTGGCCCTGTGTGAGGCTGTGGCTTAGATTCTCAGCACCTGATGGATCTAAAGAAAGATGCCATGTGTGCATCCAAAACCAAAATGGCCAAAAGAGTACTCATTATGGATGAAGTCTCTCGCCTTCCTCTGTAAGTTTCCTGACCTCCATAAGGTGAGAATAGGAATCCTTTGGGTCAAATGAGTTTTTCAAAGCCCTTCAGAGTCTATCCCATTGGTGCTTAGGTTTTCTCATGACCCCAATCCACATGAAGAATCTAAACCCCACAGTCAGTAGGCCTCAAATTGGAGAAGTGGAACAGTAATAATGGTAGGCCTATTTGATCACTCCTGGTTCAGAGGAAGGGTTTCCAGGCCACCCTGACTTTAGGCAAATGACGGGCAAGGGAGCTTATTTTGGACACTGTCTTGTCCAGCGCCCCTCATAGAAACCTCCAGCTAGAGGTTATGATGAGTGTCTATGTGGATAAGATGAGGGCCATATGGGAGTGTTTTCGTTTAAATTTTGGTCATTTGTGTGGCGATTGGAAGAAATCACTGGGTCCACCTGGGCTTGAACTCTAGTGTGAATCCCTATAGAGACTGAATTCTGAAACTGACCTCAGAGAAGTATTGCCATGAGCTTTGTTGGGATTTTAGGAGCCCACGCATGAGAGTAGCCCTTATAAACTTAGATCAAGGCCACAGAGCACTGGGAATCTCAGCCAAGATAATCCATGATTTTCTTCTTAAAGTCTTGGCAGCCATAGCTGAGAGTCAAAACACACATGTACCTCACATTGTAGACTTCAATTGGACTGGCTTCATGTGACCTTTTGACAACTCTTTGGGAAGCCTTGCCTATGAGAGTTCTCCAGAGTTTCATTGAAATGAGCTTCCTCAACATTTAATGGTTTTTGAAAACCACAGTTCCTCCAACTTCATCCTCAAAAAAATGGCTAGATAAACACCATGAAATTTTTGGAATTCCCATGACCAGGTGGCACTGGAGAATCTTTGGATGTCCTATTGCTAATCATGAGTGTATCAGACAGTGCCTTGACTGACTAGGTTTCTTGAAAATTGTGTAGAACAGAGATGCCAGTAAGTTGGAGCCTGCAAATTAGTGGGCCTAGAGCAGTGGTGTGAAGGTGTGTGATAAAATGTGTGGTGGGGCCATGTGGATCTGCCACTGGCTTCCAAATGGCTTGTGAATGACATGGTACAGCCAGCAGAACCTTCCATGTAAAGGCATCTTTTTGTATAGGGAGATTTCAAGGCAATGTTCAGAATCAGGTTGCTATGGACAAAGGGGCAACCCATGTGGGATAGAATCCTGGTTGGTGCATTCACATGCAGACCATGACCTCCACACGTGACAGAACTCCCTTCAGCACTGTGTCCCAGTTGATCTCCTTGTATTTCATGAAGAAAATACCAAAGTCCCAGTGCAGCAGCAAGAACCACCACGAAAAGTGGAGGAGGACCAAATGGCTTCACAGTTCACACGGTGAGTCACTTAGCTCCCAGTGGCCATAGTTTAACTACAAAGAGAGTATTCGCACTGCTGCCTCATGTTCATTGGAAAATTAGAAACAATGTCCTCCAGGTCACATAGATGCAGACCCAGCTTTGATGGTCTCACTAGAAAGTAAGCTAAAGCTACTGACAACAACATATATTTCAAGTGCCCAACCTCAGAGGCAGTTTATCAAGAAGTCTTTAGGCCAGCAGAACTCCATGTTTGTGGAGTGTTTACCATGTGCCTTACTTTTGGAAACTGCTCTACCACTTCCAAGTTTGTGAAATCCTGAGTATATTCCATTCCACATATGCATTCACAGATTTTCTAACTCTTCTCCTCTAATTATGTCTTACTTGGGGCGAAGTTAATGTCAAGGCATTGTTGTGGATGAGAGTGGGAAGATTTTTGTGTAGCACATATATGCATACACATTGGATTCATTTTCCAATTTTCCATTCGAAATACTTAATCCCTGACACTAACTCATAAACTACTAGACTCTGACTGCTAATCCTAATATGATGGAGAAAACTAACCCAAACAGAATAGAAATACAAGCAGTTCAAAGGAGGCATGGTGTATATTTGGACTTGCCATTTGCATTATGAAGGGTAGGTGTTATAAATCTAGTTAATTTTTAATTGAAATAGTTCTCCTTGTGTTTTTAAAGTTAATAAATATATAAATTCCTGTCTCCCTTTCCCTGTAGCCTATTCAGAACATGTATTTTTAAATGCACATATAGAATCCTACCTGGTATCACATGTACATTCTTGTGAGGTGGCTGACTTGGCAGATACAAATTATGAGAAGAGATCACTCCTCCTAAACCCTGTTGGATCTTAAAATTCAACCTATGGGTGAGCTTCCTAGTTGAACAACATTAAACATAAATCCATGTTCAGTAAAAGAAATATTTTTGCATCTGTGGATGATATATATTTCATGATAAATTTCGATTGGCATATATATTGGTAATTTAATGTCTCTGCATGTGTGTTTTTTGTATATATATACTCTCCAGATTTTTCAAAATATGAAATATATGTGTCTTATATACACTCCCTAAATTCATTCATGTTCATGTGTATGGATTTATAATCACGTATTCACAAGATTATTCTCAGAAATATTCACCCACCTGAAATACATATTTGTTACCAGTACTGAAAACTAACTTTAGTTAACGTTGCATACAAATACTAAATTTGTACAGTAACTGACCCACTTTAACATCAATGCAAGTAGATTACTATGGGACATGATGTGTATTTTGACATTCATTTTTATTCAACACTGCTACATTACTATTTCTTCAATTTATGCACATCATAAGATATATATTTCATCCACAAGTTAGCAAACTTATAGGCATTTGTTTCACTTTCAATAACTTCCTGCTTCAGAACACATGGATTCCTCCAGGTTTCTTGTCTGGTCTTTTCATGAGACTTCTTTCCAAACACATTATTTTCAACTTCCATAATCAATTTTGAAGGAAAACTCACACACTCTTCATGATAAATCATAATCCTAATATAACGTTTAGATGTTTTACTGGTTGAAATGAATGTATGTATATCAATATAAGATTTCCTTTATATTTTCAGATATCAATTGAATCCATTATTAAATTTGGAATCCATTATATTATTTATTCACAGTATTGTCTATTCATGCATTATCTCTATATTCATATCACAGGGTACACCTATTTGTACCCCCAATAATAATTTGTACATTTCGACACAGAAGCAATGGTCACACTTATTATTTTACCAATGTAAATGTCAGGCGAGCATCGGAGGAAGAGACTACCAGGGACTGTCTAATGCAACAGCCAAAAGTTTATGGGGGTCCAACATGCTGGGGCTCAGAGCTCCCTTGAATAGAGCAGAGAGCCCTGAGAACAGCTTAAGCAGAGCTTATATACTTTCCTTGGAGAGGGCAGGGAGGGAAGATTATTGATGGGTCAGCGCGAGTGGGCAGTTTGCGTGCAAATGGGTGAGGGAGTACATTCTGCAGTTTTGCAGTTGGTACAGAACATTCAGGGAACAAGATTAGCGAACAGTTCTCAAGATATCAACAGTGTTTTGTTAAGCATACCGTAAAACTGGAAGTGACAATTACCTATTTTATTTACCTTTCATTCCCCACTTTCTTTTGGTTACATTAAATCATAATAGTGATCATTGAGGATGTCACATTTTATGTTTGCTAGTGTGGTATATTGATTTCTGATTACCATAAGTTTAACTTGTCCAATTTGAGCTTGGAGAAAGGAAACTACACGGTTGAGCAAACAGGGTCCTACAGTTAGCAATAATGTGAGGATTATTAATGGACCGGCCAGGGCTGATAAAAGCATAGTTACCCAGGGGGACTCTGTGAACCAAGACTCAAACCACCCTTTTTGGGCCTCTCTCTCTTGTTGATGCTCTTCAATGCGTCTTCTTAATTTAATCATAGATTCTTTTACAACTCCAGTATGGTAGGCATAATAACAATATTCTTCCCTCAATGCAGGACAAAGGCCCCTTCTCTCATGAAGAGGAGGTCGAACCCTCGCCTGTTCTGTAAAACAACTTCAGAAAGAGAGGTTAAAGATTCTTGTAAAGCTGTGATGGTGGTTTTTTAATATCTTTAAGTTTTGGTCTATTGCTGCTTCTAATTGGGTCATTTGTTGTGTCCCATGGATTAGGGCAGTGGTTCCTGTGCCCTTCTCTGCAGCAACTACTATTCTTCATAGGATGGCTAAAGTGAAGGATACAGGTTGCCAGCGGAACCGGGTTGTATGCCCCCCTATTTGAAATTTAAATGATCCTGCCTCATGATAGAGCACTCGGGGAAACATCTGCACCATTACATAATTAATCACATCTGTTGATAATTTTATGAATAAACAATGTTTAAGTATATAGAATTATACTGTTGTAGGTATGGACAAGGCAAGACACCTAAGATAGCACCAAAGATAGGGAAACAGTCCTATTTGGTTGCAACCGGATATAGAGGGCATTGCTTCTGTTGTAATCAATTAATCCCCTGAATCCCAAGTTTAGGTAGTTTCAGAATTTTGTACCCAACATGTAAGGGAAAAGACTCAGAAATTCACAGTCTGCAGAAGTTCACAAAAAGCAGTTTTTGGTTCTGTTTTTATTTTCCTCTTCTCTGGGAAAGATAACTTATTAAGGACACCTGGGAGGGGGAGAGCTTTTTTCTTCTCTTTTATTTTCTCCCTGCCAGCTGTTACCATGGAGCCCAGTTGGTAACTTCTTTATCTTGGAAATGTAGCCATCTCTGGAAGCCTCAGCTCAAGGCCAGAGGCCTTGTTCACATATTTTGTGAAAAACTAGTAAGGGGGTGTCTAGCTTAGAAGGGCTGATTTTTCCAGCCAGTGGCCAAGTATAACAGAGCAACACGAAAAGAGGAAGTTTATCTACACTGAACTCTTTTATAAAGACTTTGTTGCTGAAAGTCCTAAAGTCAGCCACGATGAAGACTTCTGGAGAAGGCCATTTAAGATTTTTCTGTGGGCCTGGTACAGAGGGGAAGACGGGGAAGGCGGGGGGTGAGAGCAGTTCTGAGGTTCTGAGAATGAGGAAAAAGAGATATAAAAGAATAATGGGAAAAGGGTTTGGGATTTTCCTGGCAACAAAACTTGAGCAGTAGAACAGGTAGAGCAGATGGGAAGACGGGAATGAGTATCTAAAAAGCCTGTGAGGGACTTTAAATTCTTAGTAACCTGTTTTTAGTGATGACAAAGCAACTTTAAAGGCCATTTTCATTACATCTTGGATAGGCGTCTGAGGGCACTCCTCAGCTGGTTTGAGCTTTGGGTTAGCTGGTAAGAGGACCTGGTGGGACCCGGTGTGGGCACTGACAGGAGAAGAGAGGAGTGAGTGGGTGGAAGGGTACCTCAGTACCTGCTGCCTCAGCATGGGGGCAATGGTCTGAGAACCAGAGGAGGTTTGGGGTTTTGATCTAGTAATTGGAGGGGAGAAATCAGGTTGTTGATGTGAGAGTGACAGCAGAGAATCTGGAGCAGAAGGATCTATTGGAGAAACATATTTCGTGATGTGAGCAAAGGAGGGAAAAGGCCTACACATAGGGGAATTTTCTTCAATCCTTTTGATCACTTGCCGAAGTTGAAATAGTCACACAGAATTTGAGGATCTAGAGACCCCTCTGGGGGCCATCGGTTTTGGTTGTCTAATTGGTAATATGGCCAATGCTGTGAACTGAATTTGATGAGGAGTTTGGGTTCCACCAGGCAGCCCCTGTATGCTCACATCCCCATGACTTACGGAAGAAGACGGCTTTTCCCCCACACAGCCGTGGTTGTTTGTGGCTTTGATAGTCCACCGGGCAAACATAGTAATCTAGGCTAGCCAACCTGCATCAGGCTTGCGTGTTCCTACATCCATAATGTTTGTTTCCATTATCTATGGTACGGGAGAAATTTAATGGAATTTTAGTGGGATCCTCTTCATCAGAGATATCCCAATTGGAAAGACGTATACACAGCTGACAAATATCTGGGTGGAGAGTTGGCCACCAGGTCCCTAAGGGGGCTGTATGTGAGACAGAGCATACTTCTTGTCTAATTGGATTTGTGATCAGCCATCGCTGCTGAATGGGCTGATGATGGTTAGGACTAGTGGTGGCCAAGGGGAGAGTCTATAGCCTTATCCACATGGCAAATATGCAATTTGAAAGGGTTACCAGTCTTTTCCACTTTCAAGCCAGTGTCTGGACAGGGCACAGGCTTGAGATGAGAATTAGGATCCAGGAAGTGATTCCGTCTACCTTTACCACTGTAGGTTTTATAATTAGCACCTGGTATGGTCCTGTCCAGCGGGGTTCCAGGGATGACACCTGATGTCATCTTATGTAGATGAAGTCTCTTTTTTGATATCGATGTGGAGTCTCCTCTTCACCAGGTTGGTAGGCAGTGGCCAGCTGTTTTGACAGGTATCCCTGAGTTCTTTCAATAGCTTTAAGTTTGTCAAGCAAGGGGGTGTGGAAGGGATCGGTAGGTCTTAGAGTTGTGGTTAGGTCCTTACTGGAGGAGGGGCCCCATAGAGAATTTTATAGGAGGTGAGGTTACACAAAGAAACAGAGGGAGTATTTCTTGCATGAAACAGTGCATAAGGCAGGAGCATAGTCCAATCTTTGATGCCCTCTCTAAGCTTAATTTTGTTAAGGTCTCTTTAATGGTTCTATTAATTTTTTTAACCTGTCCTGAGCTCTGCGGTCTATAAGCACAATGTAACTTCCAATTTATCCCCAGGATCCTGGCTAACCCCTTACTTACCTGGGCCATGAACGCCGGTCCATTATCAGACCCTATTACCTTAGGTAGGCCGTATCATAGAAAAATATCTTTCAGGATTTTCTACCACCATTTGTGCCTTTTTTTTGTGGGGAAGGCTTCAATCCATCCTGAAAATATATCTACAAACACTAGGAGATATTAAGTCCATACCTTGCTGGCTAAATTTCAGTAAAGTCCACTTCCCAGAATTTCCTGGTCTGGTTGCTCATAGGCGCTTTCCTACAGGAAGTTTGGAAGGGTAATTGTTCTATTGACAGAACGGACAGGGTTTTGTTACCCGTTCAGTTATGTCCTTTCGCTGTGAGTCGGTTAGTGGAAAACTCTGTTCTTGATCCTTCAGGAATGCCTGCAGTTTCTTTGGACCAAGGTGTGTGAATTGATGTACATTTTTAACGTAGTGTAGGGCTTTCTGAAATTGCAGGCTTGGCTCAGTGAAGTTGAGGAGTTCAGTGCCAGTGTCGTAAGATGTTATCAAAAGCTTGCTGGTGCTCAGGGGTCCATTGGAATTGGGCATCTCCCTTTAACAGCGGGTATAAAGGAGAAGTTAAGGACACAAACACAGGAATCCATAACCTGCAAAACCCAGTAGTCCCAAGAAACTCTTTGTGTTGTCTGCTGCTGGGGGGGGGTATCTGCACAACCGTTTGTTTTCTGGGCTCAGTGAGCCAACGTTTACCACCTCTAAGGGAATAGCCCAGGAAGACTACTTCTTGCTGGCAAATTTGGGGTTTTTTGGAAGAAGCTCTATACCCGAGTTGAGCAAGCTTACATAATAGTGCTTGGTTCCCAGACTCACAGTTTTCCTTGGTGTTGGCTGCAGTAGCAGGTCATCCACGTATTGAAGCTGGGTGACTTTGGGGTGCATAGTTCTGAAGTTGTTGACATCTCTGTGGAGGGCTTCATCAAAGAGAGTGGGGGAGTTTTTGAACCCCTGTGGGAGTCTAGTCCATGTTTGTTTACCATACGTTCCGGTTTCTGGGTCTACCCACTCAAAAGCAAACAGAAACTGACTGTCTTTATGCAGAGGCATGCAAAAGATAGCATCTTTATGTCCATACCATTTCTACTCAGGGTTCAGAGTGATAAGCAGATTGTACAAATTATTTACCGTGGGGTGAATGTCCTGCACTCTGTTGTTGATCTCTCTTAGGTCTTGAACGGGGATAGTCCCCAGTTCCTGGATTTTTTACTGGTAGCAGGGGAGTGTTCCAGGCCGATTGACAGGGCCTCAGGACCCTAAAGCCAGATATTTCTGAATATGGGGCCTTAACCCATCTTTAGCATTTTTGCTCAGAGGATGTTGTTTGACATTGATTGGGGAGGCTGAGGTTTTTAACTCCACTGTTCTTGGAGGTTGTTTCATGGCTAGTCCTAACCCAACAATTTTTGCCCAGGCATCTGGGTAATCTGTTATCCATTTCTGGGGTAGCTTGCCTGTTTGATCATTCTTGGGGTGTGTGAAAAGTGGATGTTCATCTTTGACTGACATTTATAAAGCCATGACTATAGGAGTTTTTAATGAAGGATTTAGAAATTTCATTTTGGGGCCTTCGGGGTTAAAAGTTGTTTTGGCCCGGAGCTTACTGAGCAGATCTCTGCCCATCAATGGGGCCAGGCATTCTGGGATTACTAGGAAGGAATGTTGGATTTTTCCTTTCCCCATGTCCATGGTCCTCTTAGTTGTCTAAGTCTGATATTTACTGCTGTTAGCCCTTTGAACTAGAGACCTTTTATTTGATAGAGGGCCCAGTGGGGCCTTAAGGGCTGAGTATACTGCTGCTGTATCCACTTCAAAGTTTATGGGGTCCCCTTCACTTCAAAAGTTACCCTGAGCTCGGGGAAGGGATCTGAGCCCCGACATTCTCAGTCAACCTCCAGAGTCAGAAAGGCTGTCTGGCGTGGCTGTCTCTTTCTAGGGCACTTTTTGGCTCAGTGTCCTTTTTCTTTACAGTAGGCACATTGATCTGAGGCCAAGGGTGGCCTCTGGTGGGGACCCAGGTATCGTTTCTTGTCTCCCTGTTTCTTTATTTATGGCCTATTTATTGTTGTGACCAGGACCTTAGTTAATACCTTCATCTGTCTTTTTCATCTGTCATCCTCCCTTTGCTCCCTTTCGTTCTCTCTGTTTCTCTCTTATAGGATACTTTCTCGGCTACCCTGAGTAAATCTCTCAAAGTCATATCTTGTAATCCATCTAAGTATTGTAACTTTCTTTTAATATCCAGATCAGCTTGCCCAATGAAGGCCATCATGACATATGTCTTTTGATCCTCTGCCTGAAGATCGAAAGGAGTATATCTCCTATACGCCTCCATAATTCTCTCTAGAAACATAGAGGGATATTCATCAGGCCCTTGAATAATCTCTCTTACCTTGGCCAAATTATTTGGTTGGCTAGCGGCCGGTTGGAAACCCACTATTAGGGCCCGGCAATAAGTGGACAGATGCTCCCTACCTTCAAAGGTGTCGGGGTCCCAGTTGGGTCAGTTCAAGGGTAAGCCGGCTTTGATTATGTTGGGAAGTTGTGTTGGTCACCCATCTGGTCCGAGGATATTTTTTTCCAGCCTCCAGAAAGTTTCTCTCTCGTTCCTCTGTCATGAAAAGAATCCCTAGGATTTGTTGGCAGTCATCCCAAGTAGGCAGGTGTGAAAACGCCAGGGAGTTCTTTGAGTTCTTTTAGCCGGGCCAGCTTTCTCCAGGGAAGGAGGGGCTGTGTGTGTGACAAGGGGGAGTCATCTGGTGGGCGCTGGGCCGGCCTAGCTTTCTCCAATGGCGGAGAGGCTGAGTCAGCAGCAAAGGAATCACTTAGAGGTTGTTGGGGGTTGGTGGACGACGGCAGCGGATAAGAAGGGTAGGAGAGTCCAGTAGAGTCTTGAGACTCAGGGAGAACAGAGGTTGGAGGAGAAAGAGCAGAGGGTTTGTGAGATAGAATCATGGTGGAAGGAGTAGGAGTGGGCGCAGAGACAAAGAAAGGCTTCACCCATGCAGGAGGAGATTTGCAGAGGTCCTGCAAAGTTAAGATATATGGCTGTTGATCTGGATGTCTATGTGGCCCCGGTTGAAAGACAAAATCTCTGACGTTTCAAATTAGTGGGAAGTAGATGTTTCTAGGGGCTATCCAACTCCAAAGGTGGGTCATTCTGAGGCACAGAGGGTCTGCCAGGTCCAGCAATTTACTGAAAAAGAAATATTCTGGGCCTTGCACAGACTTTGGTCCAGTGATCAAGGGTCAGGAAGAGAGGTGTTGAAGTGCTCTGTCCCAAAATGAGAGATACACAAACAGTGAAAGAAATCACACACTACACTGACAAGACAAGACAATAAAGACAGGCAATGGACGTCCAATACTGAGGCCAGGACTGAGTAGCCGGCAAAACCTGATGGGCTGGCAATACTGAATCCGAAGCAAAATATCACTGAGTCAAGGAGACTATTGTTCCTCGATTTCCTGAGTCCTCTGGGGCATCCCCCAGGGACGTGGCCTGTGGCTCTGTGACACGTATGTCAGCCTCTGTCAGAGAGAGCTCACGCTCATCACCAATAGCCATTTTGCCAAGCCCTAACCTGAAACCTAAAACCAAAAAGAGTTCCCTTACTTACCCTGAAAAGAGCCCCTTGGGGATCTTTCATCCGCCGCTGCCGGATCTTGCTCGTGCCTCCAGATGTAAAGGTCGGGCAAGCATCAGAGGAAGAGACCACCAGAGGAATGTCTCAAGCAACAGTAAATGGTTTATTATGGGTCCAGCATTCTGGGGCTCAGAGCTCACTTGAATAGAGCAGAGAGCAATGAGAACAGCTTAAGCAGAGCTTATATGCTTTCCTTGGAGAGGGCAGGGAGGGAAGTTTATTGATGGGTCAGGGCAAGTGGGTGGTTTGCGTGCAAACGGGTGAGGGTATACATTTGCAGTTTGGCAGTTGGGGACAGCACATTCTGGAAACAAGATTAGCAAACAGTCCTCAAGACTTCAACAGTGTTTTGTTAAGCATACAGAAAAACAGTAAGTAACAAGTACCTATTTTATTAACCTTTCACCAAAGCCTAAATGGAAAGTGAGCATGGATTACTAAACACATCCATATCCAGGTTGCCTAACGCTCTCAAATCAATCCTATTGGTGACTACATATTTGTTTCTTCTTAAGATAATATATTCAACCTCAACCCTGTTGAAAATGACTAATCCTATCACTCACTTTATATTTTCCTGATTTCCTAATGTCTCTATTGATATCTGCTTTCCTACATATTTTCCCCAGTTCATCATTGTGACTGACTCTTCACATGTGCTGACATTTACATTCACTCTTTATCCGAAACCCTATTGCTAAAGAACTTTTGGTCCAAATCCTATACTCACTCTTTTTCTAACATACCGACTATCTTCCTAATCCTAAAGACTATCCCTTTTTGACTGGATGATCTCTTCGACAAGCAATCATCCAAGGTACAAGGTCCTATGCCATTGTATATTGATTTATCTGAGACATCTGTGCAGAACATAATTCAAAGCTAAGTATCCCAATCAACAGCCCAATGCCCTTCCTGGATTCAAATCTTATCTAGATTTCTGTTTTTCAAACTTATATTTCACCAATATATTCTTGTAAATATCGCAAGTTCCCAATACCATTATTCATTAAGCAGAATGATTCCTAACTCAAATGAAACATGTTATTAAGCCTAACCATACATTGTTCCCTCAAACTAACTTTACAGAGGAGCCGAGACAGAGTTTATCTTACAATACAGTAATGTAGGGGATCTTCCACCTGCTGAGAACATCAAAGGACCATGCAGAAATTATACCCTGAAGAAGTTGCAGGCAGCTATGAAGGACCTAAGAGGGGAAAAGTCATATTCCATGGCAAACAACAGGGTCAGTATGAAGGGATGTGTCTGAATCAGCCTCTCCTTTCGTAATGTAGAGAACTGATGAAACCATGCCTGTGTGGAGAGCTGTATACAGGTGCCTATGGTTGATATACCATTCTAACTTGTGAAAGTGTCAAAGGATGTAGGGGCAGCCTCAATTTCATGGGACCTTTCGAAGCAACTGTTAGGACAAAGTGGTGGCCAAGGTAGTGACCTCATTCAGTTCCTAAAGAAAGTGACCTCACCTATCTTTCTTGGTGATCAAAAAATCTGAAATTGTGATGCAGGAAGCCAGGCACCCAGAGCCAGTCCCAGTCCCAGTCCCAGTGGTCTCACTTGTTTGGATTTACCAAGGACAGAGTCAGTCTTCCTTGGTACCGACTGATATGAGGATTGTCAAATGGCAGAAGAGCTCTGAAGAGGGGCCTTTCCTGAGAAAGCAGGTATTGGTTCACCACTGGCTCCTGACAACTTCACAGTGTTGGCCAAGGAGACCAGATCTGAGAAAGGACAGGCCATTTCAGGGGAACATAGTATGGCCCACCATTTAGAGGACACTCCAGATAGTCACAGACCTACTTGGGTTAAGGAGGTGCCTTTGTGGGTGTTCAGTGAGTTTGTGCTTTTCTCTCATATTCTGAGAATAGATAGAAAAGGCAGTTTTTTTGGGTTGGAGTGGACTGTTTCTAGTAAGTCGTTTGACAAGGCTAGTGTTTCTAAGTCTTGAGTATCCCACTGTGTCCGTGGTTGTAGACATTAGAAAAGAGAAGGCATCAAAGGATGTGTCCTGTCTAGTAGAAAACTTCCCAGCATTCATCCTGCCTAATTGAAGAATTGACTTTGGTTTGCCTTATGGATGGGCAACACCTACTAAATTCCTAAGTTCCTGTTTTCTTCCTGAATTCTGGCCACTCTCCAGAATAGTCTCATGGTTTTGATTCCAAGATATGTACCACCTCCAAGCTCTGAGACATGTCCATATACTTGATAGCTGTAGAGAATGGGAACATCTTAGAAAACTCAGATATCAGTGTGACCCGGAAATTCTCAGTGGAGAAACCCTGCTTTGGTTCATTTGCTTACCTATGGTTCTGTTGTCCTGAATGTCAGGAAGGTCTTTGCCTCAGGCCACCCCTTTGTGAAACCTGAAGAAAACAGTTTTCAAATGGAAATGAATGGGCATCACCTGTGGATCTTTGCTTAATTGCTTGTAAAAGGATGTGTCTAAATCAGCCTCTTGGCCCTGTATGAGGTTGTGGCTTAGATTCTCAGCACATGATGGATCTAAAGATAGATTGCATGTGTGCAATCAAAACAAAAATGGCCAAAATCTGTCATTGTTGATGAGTCTCTTGCCTTCCTCTGTTAGGATTCTGACCTCTATCAAGTGAGAATAGGGATCCTTTAGGTCAAATGAGTTCTTTGAAGAACTGCAGAGGTGCTTGTGTTTTCTTGTGACTCCAAATTACTTAAAAAATCTATCCCTGAGAGTCAGTAGGCCTCAAATTGGAGAAGCAGGCCTATTGGATCACTCCAGGTTCACAGGAAGGGTGACCATGCCACCCTGACTTTAGGCAAATGAGGGGCAAGGAAGATTATTTCGGACACTCTCTTGGGATGCGTCCCACATGAAAAACTCCAGCCAGAGGTAATGATGAGTGTCTCTCTGGAAGAAGGTGAGGACCATGTGGAAGTGTTTTGGTTTTAATTGTAGTCATTCGTGTGGCAGTTGGAAGAGATGACTGGATCCACCTGGGCTTGAACTCTGGTGTCATTCCCCTTAAACACTCAGTTCTGGATCAATCATCAAAGAAGTATTGCCATGAATTGTGTTAAGAATTTAGGAGGCCATGCATGAGAGTCTCCGTTGGAAACTGAGATCTAGTCCTAGGGTGGCTTTCCACAGAGCACTGGGAATCTCAGCCAGGATATCAAATTATTTTTTTCTGAAAGACTTGGAAGCCATATTTGCTAGTCAAAACACACATGGACCTCAATTGTAGACCTCGATGGGCCTGGATTCATGTGACTTTTAGGCCACTCTTTGGGAAGCCTTGCCTGTGAGAGTTCTTCAAATTTTTCATTGAAATGAGCTTCCTCACCATTGAATGATTCCTGAATGATTTGAAAGCCATAGTGCTTCCAACTTCATAATTGAAAATTGGCTAGATAAATACCATGAAATTTTTGAAATTCCAATGACCAGGTGGCAATGAAGAACATTTGGATGTCCTGTTGCTGATCACGAGTGTACCAGACAGTGCCTTGATTGACTGGTTTTGATGAAAATGGTGTAGAACAGAGATCTCAATAATTTGGATCCTGCTGAGTAGTGGGCCTAGAGCAGTGGTGAGCAAATGTGTGATAAAACATCTGAGGTGGGGCCATGTGGATCTGCCATTGGCTTCCAAATGGCTTGTGACTGACATGGTGCAGCCAGCAGACCCTTATATGTAAAGGCAACTTGTTATATGGAGAGGTTTCAGTGCAATGTTCAGAATCAGGTTGCTATGGTCAAGGGGGCATCCTATGTGGTATACAAGCCCTGTTGGTGCATTCTCCTGCAGACCCTGATCCACCACACGTGACAGAACTCGCGGCAACACTGTGTCCCAGTTGAACTCCTTGTATTTCGTGAAGCAAATACCAAACTCCGAGTGCAGCAGGAAGAAACATTAGGAAAAGTGGAGTATGATAAAATGGCTTCGCAGTCCATATGGGGAGACACTTAGCCCCCAGTGGCCACAGTTTACATACAAGAGAGAATTCAGCACTGCTGCTTCATGTTTATTGGAAAATTATAAACCATGTCCTCCAGATCACAGAGATGAAGACGCAGCTTTGATGGTCTCACTGGAAAGGAAGCTAAAGATCCTCACAAAAACATATATTTCAAGTGCCCAACCTAGAGACAGTTTCTCCAGACGTCTTTAGGCAGGCAAATCTCCATGTTTGTAGAGTTTTTACACTGTCCCTTACTTTTGGAAACTCCTCTACAATCTCCAAGGTTGTGAACCCTAAGCATTTTCAATTTCAGATATGTATTCAAAGATTTTCTAACTCTTCTCCTCTAATTGTGTCTTACTTGGGGTGAAGGTAATGTCAAGGCATTGTTCTAATGAGAGTGGGAAAATTTTTTTGTAGTACACATTTGCATACACATTGATCCATTTTCCAATTTTCCATTCGAAATACTGAATCCCTGACACTAACTCATACCCTACTAGACTCTGACTACTAATCCTAATATGATGGAGAAAAATAAACAAAAAAAATGAAAATACAAGCAGTTCAGAGGAGGCATGGTGTATAGTTGGACTTCCCTCTTGCATGATAAAGGGTCGGTTTTATAAATCTACTCAATTTTTAATTGAAATAGTCCTCCATGTGTTTTTTTTTAAAGAGAGAGTTAGAGAGGAGAGAGAGAATTCTATAATATTTATTTTTTTAGTTATCGGCGGACACAACATCTTTGTTTGCACGTGGTGCTGAGAATCGAACCCATGCTGCACGCATGCAAGGCGAGCGCGCTACAACTTGAGCCACATCCCCAGCTCTCTCCATGCGTTTTTAAAGTTAACAAATATGTGAATTCCTGTCTCCCTTTCTCTGTAGCCTACTCAGCACATGTACTTTTTATATGCACATATATATTCCTACTTGGTATCACACGTATATTTTTATGAGTTGGCTGACTTGGCAGAAACAAATTGTAAGAAGAGATCAGTCCTCCTAAACGCTGTTGGAACTGAAAATCCAAACTATGGGTGAGCTTCCTATTAGAACAATATTATACATAAACCCATGTTTAGTAAAATAAATATTTTTGCATCTGAGGGTGATATATATTACATGATGAATTACGATTGGCATATATATATTGATACTTTTTAATGAATTTTTGTGTTTTTTGTCTATATATATATATATATATATATATATATATATATACATACACTCTACAGATTTTATAAAATATGAAATATATTTGTCTTATATACACTCCGTAAATTCATTCATGTTCATGTATGTGGATTTATAATCAACTTTTCACAAGATTATTCTCAGAAATAATCATCTACCTGAAATACATATTTGTTTCCCAGTGCTGAAAACTAACTTCAATCAATGGTGCTTACAAATCCTAATATTTCTACAGTAACTGACCCAGTTTAACATCAATGCAAGTATATTCCTATGGGACATGATGTCTATTTTGACATTCATTTTAATTCAACACTGGTACATTACTATTTCTTCAGTTTTTGCACATCATAGGTTATATATTTCATTTACAAGTTCAGAAATTTATAGGAATTTGTTTCACTTTTAATCACTTCTTGCTTCAGAACACATGTATTCCTCCATGTTACTTGACTGGTCTTTTCATGAGACTTCTTTCCAAACACATTATTTTCGATTTCCATAATCAATTTTGAAGCTAAACCCACACACTCTTCAAGATAAACCATAACATTAATATTACCAGTTAGATGTATAAGTGGTTGGAATGAATGTGTGAATATCAATATAAGATTTCCTGTACATTTTCACATTTCAATTCAATCCATTATTAAAGTTGGAACCAGGTATGCTATTTATTCACAGTATGGTCTATTAATGCATTATCTCTATATTCATAGACACAGTGTACACCTCTTTGTTCCCCCAATACTAATTTATACCTCTTCAAAACATTGCTCCCAAAAATGGTAGAAGAAATAAACATGTCACCTTATCAATCTATCTATCAATATATATATATATATTACTGTGATAAAAAAAGAAATATATATATTTCTTTTTTTATCACAGTAATATTCTGGACACAAAAAACAAAGGTCATACTCATGATTGTATCAAAGCCTAAATGGAAAGTGAGCATGGATTACTAAAAACAACCATATCCAGGTTGCCTAATGCTCTCAAATGTAAATCCTATTGGTGACTACATATTTGTTTCTTTCTAAGATTATATATTCAACTTCAAGCCTGTTGAAAATGTCTAATCCTATCACTCAGTTTATACTTTGCCTGATTTCCTTATATCTCTATTGATATCTGCTTTCCTACATATATTCCCCAGTTCATCATTGTGTCTGACACTTCACATATGCTGATATTTACATTCAATATCTACCCGAGACCCTATTGCTAAAGAAATTTTGGTCTAAATCCTATACTCACTCTTATTTCTAAACCTACTGACTATCTTCCTAATCCTACTGACTATTGCTTTTTGACTCGATGTTCTCTTCGACAATTAATCATCCAAGGTATAAGGTCCTAAACCATTGTATTTCAATTTGTCGGAGACATATATGCAGAACATAATTCAAACCTAAGAATCCCACTCAAGGACCCAATGCCCTTCTGACTTCGAATCTTACCTAGATTTCTGTTTTCATACTTACATTTCACCTATATATTCTTGTAAATATCACAGGTTCCCAATACCATTATTCATGGGCCAGAGAGATTCCTAACCCAAATCAAACATGTTATTAACCCTAAATATACACTGTTCCCTCAATCTAACTTTACAAAAGAGGAGGGACAGAGTTGGTCTTACAATACAGGAATGTAGGGGATCTTCCACCTTCTGAGAACATCAAAGGTCCATGCAGAAATGATCCCTGGAGAAGATATAGGCAGCTATGAAGGACCTGAGAGAGGAAAAGTCATCTTTTATGGTAAACAACCTGGTCAAGATGAATGGATGTGTCTGAATCAACCTCTATCTTCTAAATGTAGAGAAGATGGACCAAATCAGGCCTGTGTGGAGAGCTCTTCCCAGGTGCCTATGGTTGATATACCATTCTAACTTGTGAAAGTGTGACAGAAAGAAGGGACAGACTCCATCTCATGGGACCCTTAGAAGTTACTGTTAGGACAAAGAGGTTGCCAAGGCAGTGACCTCATTCTGTTCCTGAAGGAAGTGACCTCACTTCACTTCCTTGGTGATGGAACTCTCTGAACTTGGGATCCAGGAAGAGAGGCACCCAGAGCAAGTCGCAGTCCCAGTCCCTGTGGTCTCACTTGTTTCAATTTACCAAGCACAGAGTCAGTCTTTCTTAGTACCAACAGATGTGAGAATGGCCAAATGCCAGGAAAGCTCTGAAGAAAGACCTTTCTGAGAAAGCAGGTATTGGTTCACCGCTGGCTCCTGACAACTGCACAGAGTTGGCCAAGGAGACCAGATTTGAGATACAACAGGCCATTTTTGGCGAATATAGTATGGCCCACCATTCAGAGGACACTCCACAAAGGAGGTGCCTTTGTGGGTGTAGGTGTGTGTATGGTTTTTTCTCAAGTTCTGAGAAGATGTAAGAAAGGCTGTTTGTTTGAATTGGCGTGGACTGTTTCTAGTAAGTCCTTTGACAAGGCGAGTGCTTCTATGTCTGTGTATCCCACTCTGTCCGTGGTTGTAGACATTAGAAAAGAAAATGCATCAATGGATGTGTCCTGTCTAGGAGAAAGCTTCGCAACATTCATCCTGCCTGATTTATTAATGGACTGCAGCTTTCCTTATTGAAGGGAAACACCTGCTATCTTTCAAAGTTTCTGTTTACATCCTGAATTCTGGACACTCTCCAGAATTGCCTCATTGTTTTGTGTCCAAGATATGTACTACCTCCAAGCTATGTGATATGGCTATGTACTGGATAGCTGAAGGGAAAGGCGAGCATCTCAGAAAACTCAGATATCAGTGTGAACAAGAAAGTCTCAGTGGAGAAACCCTGCTTTGTGCGTTTTGTTTACCTATTGTTCTGTTGCCCTGAATTTCAGGAAGGTTTTTGCCTCAGACCACTCCTTTGTGAATATCAATTCAATCCATTATTTAAAGTGGAACCAGCTATACTATTTATTCACAGTATGGTCTATTCATGCATTATCTGTATATTCATAGACACAGGGTACAGCTTTTTGTACAACCAATACTTATGTATATGTCTTCAAAATATTACTCGCAGAAATGGTGAAAGAAATACTCATGTCACCTAATCTATATATACATTTTATCACAGTAATATTCTGGACACAAAATGCAAAGTTCACACTTATTATTGTACTAAAGTCTAAATGGAAAGTGAACATGGATTACTTCCATGTTCAGGTTGCCTAATGCTCTCAAATATCAATCCTATTGGTGACTACATATTTGTTTCTTCCTAAGATTATATATTCAAAATCAACCCTGTTGCAAATATCTAATCATATCACTCACTTTATACTTTGCCTGATTTTGTAATATCTCTTTTTTTATTGTTACGATGAGCCAATTTAGTACTTTTTTAATTTTTTTTTCATCTTTCATACATTTGATTCAAGTGAGTTATGCATTTCCATTTTTACCCCAAATACAGATTGCAGAATCACATCAGTTACACATTCACAATGTTTACATAATGCCATATTAGTGACTGTTGTATTCTGCTGACTTTTCTATCCCCTACTATCCCCCCTCCCCTCCCCTTTCATCTTCCCTCTCTACCTCATCGGTTGTTGTTCCGTTCTCTCCCTTCCCCCCCTTTCCCCTCACAACCTCGTATATGTGATTTCGTATAACGATGAGGGTTCTTTCCGTTTCCATGCAATTTCCCTTCTCTCTCCCTTTCCCTCCCATCACTTGTCTCAGTTTAATGTTAATATTTTCCTCATGCTCTTTCCCTCTGTTCAGTTCTTAATTGCTCTCCTTAAATCAAAGAAGACATTTGGCATTTGTATTTTAAGGATTGGCTAGCTTCACTTAGCATAATCTGCTCTAATGCCATCCATTTCCCTGCAAATTCCATGAATTTGTCATTTTTTAGTGCTGCATAATACTCCATTGTGTATAGATGCCACATTATTTTTTATCCATTCATCTATTGAAGGGCATCTAGGTTGGTTCCACAGTCTGCCTATTGTGAATTGTGCTGCTATGATCATTGATGTGGCGGTATCCCTATAGCATGCTCTTTTATGGTCCTCAGGGAATAGTCCGAGGAGGGCGATAGCTGGGTCAAATGGTGGTTCCATTCCCAGCTTTCCCAGGAATCTCCATACTGCTTTCCATAATGGCCGCACCATTTTACAGTCCCACCAGCAATGTACAAGTGTACCCTTTTCCCCACATCCGCGCTAGCACATATTATTGTTTGACATCCTAATGGCTGCCAATCTTACTGGAGTGAGATGGTATCTTAGGGTGGTTTTGATTTGCATTTCTCTGACTGCTAGAGAAGGTGAGAATTTTTTCATGTACTTATTAATTGATTGTATGTCTTCTTCTGAGAAGTGTCTGTTCAGGTCCTTGGCCCATTTGTTGATTTTGTAATATCTCTATTGATATCTGCTTTCCTACATATTTTCCACTGTTCATCATTGTGACTGACCCTTCAAGTGTGCTGATATTTACTTTCACACTTTAACCCAAACCCTATTGCTAAAGCACTTTTGTTCCAAATCCTATACTCACTCTTCTTTGTTAACCTACCGAATATCTATCTAATCCTACTTACTATCCCTTTTTGACTGGATGTTCTCTTCGAATTTTAATCATAAAAGGAACAAGGTCCTATGCCATTGTATATCGATTTATCTGAGATATCTGTGCACAACGTAAATCAAAGCTAAGTATCCCAATGAAGGGCCCATTGCCCCTCTGGGCTTCAAAATTACCTAGACTTTCTTTTTTCATTTATATATTTCACCTCTATATTTTTAAAAATATCGCAGCTTCCCAATACCATTATTCATCCAGCAGAATGATTTCTAACCCAAATCAAACATTTTATTAACCCTAACAATACACTGTTCCCTCAATGTAAATTTAAAGAAGAGCAGGGACAGAGTTGGTCTTACAATACAGGAATGTAGGGGATCTTTCACCTGTTGAGAACCACAAGTTCAATGCAGAAATGATCCCTGGAGAATATGTAGTCAGCTATGGAGGACCTGAGAAAGCAAAAGTAATCTTCCATGGCAAAATACCTGGTCAGGATGACGGGATGTGTCTGAATCAGAACCTCTCTTCTCAATGTAGAGGAGATGGACCAAACCAGGCCTGTGTGGAGAGCTATTACCGGGTTCCTATGGTTGATATACCATTCTAACTTGTGAATGTTTCACAGGAAGTAGGGGAAGCCTCCATCTAATGAGACACTTGGAAGCAACTGTTAGGATAAAGTGTTTGCCAAGGCAGTGACCTCATTCAGTTCCTGAAGGAAGTGACCTCACCTTACTCCCTTGGTGATGGAACTCTCTGAATTAGGATCCTGGAAGCCAGGCACACAGAGCCAGTCCCAGTACCAGTCCCAGTGCGTTCACTTGTTTGGAATTACCAAGGACAGAGTCAGTCTTTCTTTGTACCTACTGATGTTAGAATGGCCAAAAGCCAAGAGAGCTCTGAAGAGGGGCCTTTCCTGAAAAAGCAGATAGTGGCCCACCGCTGGCTCCTGACAACTTCATAGAGATGGCCAAGGAGACCATATCTGAGACAGGACAGGACATTTCGGGGGAACATTGTGTGGCCCACCAGTCAGAGGACACTCCATAGAGTCACAGACCTACTTAGGGTAAAAAGGTGCCTTTGTGGGTGTGGTTGTGAGTTTGTGATTTTGTCTCATGTTGTGAGAATAGGAAAAAAAGGTGGTTTGTTTGGTTTGGAGTGAACTGTTTCTCGTAAGTCGTTTGAAAAGGAGAGTGTTTCTATGTCTGTGTATCCCATGGTGTCCGTGGTTGTAGACATTAGAAAAGAGAGTGCATCAATGGATGTGTCCTGTCTAGTAGAAAGCTTCCCATTTCATCCTGCCCAATTTATGAATGGTTTGCGGCTTTACTTAAAGATGGGCATAACCTAATACATTCCTAATTTCCAGGTTTATTCATGAACTCTGTTCACTCTCCAGAATAGGATCATGGTTTTGTGTCCAACATATATACCACCTCCAAGCTCTGTGACATGGCCATGTACTGGATAGCTGAAGGGAATGGCGAGCATCTCAAAAAACTCAGATATCAGTGTGACCAGGAAAATCTCAGTGGAAAAACCCTGCTTTGGGCATTTTGCTTATATATTGTTCTGATGAACTGAATGTCAGGAAGTTCTTGCTCTGGCCACCCCTTTGTGAAGCCTGAAGTAAACAGTTTTCAAATGGAAATGATTAGGCATCACCTGTGGCTCTTTGCTTAATTGCTTTGGAAAGGGATGTGTCTGAATTAGCATCTTGGCCCTGTGTGAGGTTGTGGCTTAGATTCTCAGCACCAGATGGATCTAAAGAAAGATCCCATGTGTGCATCCAAAACCAAAATGGCAAATACACCAGTCATTGTGGATAAAGTCTCGCTTTCCTCTGTGAGGTTCCTGACCTCTATCAAGTGAGAATAGGGATCCTTTGTGTCAATTGAGTTCTTCAAAGCCCTGCAAAGGTGCTTGGGTTTTCTCATGACTCTAATTTACATAAAGAATCTATACCTCTAACTCAGTAGGCCTCAAATTGAAGAAGCGGTGCAGTATTAACGGCATGCCTATTTGATCACTCCGGGTTCACAGGAAGTATGTCCAGGCCACCCTGACTTTAGGCAAATGAGGGGCAAGGGAGCTTATTTTGGACACTGTCTTGGAATGTGCCCCTCATGGAAACCTCCAGCCAGAGGTTATGATGAGTATCTATATGGAAAAAGATGAGGGCCATGTGGGAGTGTTTTGGTTTAATTGTGGTCATTATGTGGCTGTTAAAGAGATGCCTGGGTCCACATGGGCTTGAACTCTGGTGTGATTACACTTAGAGAGTGCATTCTGGATCTGATCTCAGAGAACTTGTGCCATGAATTGTGTTGGGATTCTAGGAGGGCACGCATGAGAGTCTCCCTTGGAAACTGAGATCTAGGCCCAGGGTGGCTTTCCACAGAGCACTGGGAATCTCAGCCAGGATACCACATGATTTTTTTTTTCTGAAAGACTTGGTAGGCATAGGTGACAGTCAAAACACACATGGACCTCACATTGTAGACCTCAATGGGTCTGATTTCATGTGACTTTTTGGCCACTCCCTGGGAAGCCTTGTCTTTAACAGTTCTACAGAGCATTCATCGAAATGAGGTTTCTCATCATTTAATGGTTCCTGTACAAATTGAAATCCACAGTGCCTCCATCTTCATCCGTGAAAAATGGCTAGATAAATACAATAAAATTATTGAAATTTCCATGACCAGGTGGCACTGGAGAAAATTTGGAAAACCGGTTGCTGATCATGAGTATACCAGACAGTGCCTTGATTGACTAGGTTTCATCAAAATGGTGTATAACAGAGATGCCAGTAAATTGGAGCCTGCTGAGTAGTGGGCCTAGATCAGAGGAGGGGAGGTGTGTGATAAAACATCTCTGGTGGGGCCATGTTGATCTTCCATTGGCTTCCAAATGCCTTGTGACTGACATGGTGCAGCCAGCAGACCCTTATATGTAATGGTATCTTGTTATATAGAGAGGTTTCAGGGCAATGTTGAGAATTATGTTGCTGTGGTCAAGGGGAAAAGCTATGTGGAATAGAAGCATTGTTGGTATATTCTCTTGCAGACCCTGACCCACCACACGTGACAGAACTCCCTCAAGCACTGTGTCCCAGGTGATCTTTTTTTTACTTCATAAGCAAATACAGCAGCAAGAAACACCATGAAAATTGGAGGATGAACAAATGGCTTCACAGTCCACACAGGGAGACACTTAGAACCCAGTGGCCACAGTTTACCTACAAAGATCAAATTCAGGACTGGTGTCTCATGTTAATTGGAAAATAAGAAACTATGTTTTACAGGTCACATAGGTGCAGACCCAGCTTTGATGATCTCAGTACAAAGGAAGCTAAAGCTCCTCATAACAACATATGTTTCAAGTGCCCAACCTCAGAGGAAATTTCTCAAGAAGTCTTTAGGCCAGCAGAGCTCCATGTTTATGGAGTGTTCACCCTGTCCCTTACTTTTGGAAACTCCTGTACCACCTTCAAGGTAGTGAACTTCTTAGCATATTACATTCCAGAGAAGTATTCACTGATTTTCTAATTCTTCTCCTCTAATTATGTCTTACTTGGGGCGAAGATAATGTCAAGCCATTGTTCTGGAGGAGTGGGAAGATTTTGTGTGGCACATATTTGCATACACATTGGATACATTTTCCAAATTTCCATTCGAAATACTGAATCCCTGACTCTAACCCCTACCATACTAGACTCTGACTACTAATCGTAATATGATAGAGAATAATAACCAAAACAGAATAGAAATACAAGCAGTTCAGAGGAGGCATGGTGTATAGTTGGAATTGCCTTTTGCATTATATAGGGTAGGAGTTATAAATCTAGTCATTTTTTTTTGTTGAAATAGTTCTCCGTGTGTTTTGAAAGTTAACAAATATGTGAATTCCTGTCTCCTTTTCTCTGTAGCCTATTCAGCACATGTAATTTTATATGCACATATAGAATTGTACCTGGTATCACACGTACATTTTTGTGAGGTGACTGACCTGGCAAATACAAATTGTGAGAAGAGATCACTCCTCCTAAATGCTGTTGGAACTGAAAATTCAACCTATGGGTAAGCCTCCTAGTTGAACAACATTATACATAAATCCATGTTCAGTATATGAATATTTTTGGGTCTGTGGATGATATGTATTTCATGATGAATTTTGATTGGCATATATATTGCTAGTTTTTAATGTCTGTGTGTGTGTGTGTGTGTATATATATATATATATATATATATATATATATATATATATTCTCCAGATTTTTCAAAATATGAAATATTTGTGTCTTATTTTGCACTCCATAAATTCATTCATATTCATGTATGTGGATTTATAATCCAATTTTTAAAAAATTATTCTCAGAAATATTCATCCACCTGAAATACATATTTTTTCCTAGTACTGAAACAGTTTTCAGTAAATGGTGCATCCAAATCCTAATATTTCGGCATTGCAAGATGGCTGTGAAGACAGTGTATCACACCCAGTGTACCCTGCCACTGCGCAAGTGAATAACGAGTTAGAGCAATGAAAAACTATCTTGTTAGGATCTTACAGGAAAATGGGTGTTTACCGAAACCTAGAAGAATGATTTCCACCACCGAGGTCCGGTAATTGAGTCTCAAACACAAGCCACTTGTGCAACTGGAGATCCATTCTGATTGATCCGCGTGACCTGCCCTGTGTCTACAAATATTGAGGCACCACCGAGAAGTGACCAGCAAGCAGGGAGAAACGTTGCTGCGGATTCTGTGGAATCCTGCTGGCTGAGCATCCACTGAGCCCCCAGCTGAATTCGGGATTTCAGACGGAGAAGTTAGCAGTACATTTCTATGCCCCAAAGCAGAAACTCCACAAAGGAAACCAACAGCCACCATCTTGGAGAGCTGAAGTAACCACCACCACTCCCTGACAGATTGCAAGAATAAAACAGGTGTGTGTTTCTCAGCTCATCTCACATACAGAGGGGAATTCGCATAAAATATCTCCTAGGCTTTTGGGGGAGGAATAATCAGAGCAAGTCTGCATAAAGACTGGGGGAAAACTAGAGGCACCTGACCTTCATCTCCCCTTCCCATCAGCGGCAAAAATGAAACTTGTCTAGCCAGTGCGGGACGATGGGCAAGCGAAAAAAATTAAAACAATAGAGTTCCAGGGTTCCCAATAGACACCCTCCCCACCCAACAAACGGCAGACCCAGAGAACAGTTTGAGCTGCCGAGAAGCATCACTCAGGAGAAATCTGGTCTAGCAGGAGAAATCAGGACTAGCAGGATAAACCAGGGGACTAGAGGCCAGGCCCTCCTGACTGGCTGGCTGGAGAACGCCGGCCCACTGCCAGTGTGACTGGGCAACTGGAGACCACCTTCCTGCTGGCGCCAGCCCACCTGCTGACACTATGTCTTGACGGCTGGAGAACGCGCGCCTGCCGGCGACCGAACGCGCAACTGTGTGGCTAGAGATCACCCACCAGCTGAAGACAGACCACAAGCTGCCCGCGCTACTGGGTGGCTGAAGACTGCCGGCCTGCCAGCGACCGGGAGCTGAAACCAACCAGAGACAATCCAGTCCACCCACCCAATTCGGACACTCCGGCAAGGAGCCTGGGGCCCACCACAGCAGAGAGGTGACATCACTGGAGCTCGGCCGTCAGAATTCTTTAACAGCGGAATCCACTTAAGCAGGCATAGTCTACCAACACAAAGGAGAGAAAACAGAGATATATAAACCCATAACAAATCTATAGAAGAGAGCAGAAACACAGCAATCAAATAGAGCTGGAAAATGACGTGAACATCATGAAAAAACAAGGGAAAACAAGGTGTACAAACAATGAAGGACAACTTAATACTACAGGAGAACCTAGAAGCATCAGAAACAGGGATAGGGAAAAAACTTAAGTCATACCTAACTCAGATGGAAAGGAATAAGAGAGAAGACATGAGGCAGCAAGTCTAAGGATAAAAGTATATTTTGAAAATGAATTAAACAAACAAATTCAAATGGCAAAGAACAAGCTTTACCAGGAGATAGAGATCTTTTAAAAAATCATACAGTAATTCTAGAAATGCAGGAAACTATAAACCAAATTAAAAACTCAAACAAGAATATTACAAATAGACTAGATCAAGTAGAAGTCAGAACATCAGATAATGAAGACAAAGTTTGTCAACTTGAAAAGAATATAGTCAACACAGAAAACATGCTTAAATCCCATGAGCAACTATTCAAGAGATATGGGATGTCATAAAAAAAACAAAATTGGGAGTCATCGGGATAGAAGAAGGCATAGAAATTCAAACCGAATGAATGAACAACATATTAAATGAAATAATTCTAGAAAACTTCCCAGAGATGAAAGATGGAATGGATTGCCATATCCTGGAAGCCTACAGGACCTCAAACATTCAAAACCATAATAGACAAACTCCAAGACATATAATTATGAAGATAGCCAACATACAGAACAAGGAGAGAATATTAAAAGCTACGAAAGAAAGTAGGCAGATAACATTCAGGGGTAAACCAATAAGGTTAACAATTGATTTTTCATCACAGACATTGAAAGCGAGAAGATCTTTGAACAATGTATTTCAAACACTGAAAAATAATGGATTCCAACCAAGAATACTGTATCCAACAAAATTAAGCTTCAGATTTGACAATGAAATTAAGTCCTTCCTGATAAATAAAAGCTAAAAGAATTCGCAGACAGAACACCAGCACTGCAAAGCATTTTGAGCAAAATACTACAAGAAGAGGAATTGAAAAATAGTGCCCAAAACTAACAGCGGGAGGTATCTCAGTAAAGGGGTAAGAAAAAAACCAAAAAGTAAAAACTACCCAAATTAAAATAAATAAATAAATAAACATGACTGGAAGTACAAATCATATTTCAATTGTAACCTTAAATGTTAAAAATCTAAACTCACCAATCAAGAGACATAGGCTAGTAACCTGGATCAAAAAAATAAATCCAACAATATGCTGCCTTCGAGAGACTCATATGAAAGGTAAAGACATACACAGGCTGAAAGTGAAAGGTTGGGAAAAATCATACCACTCATATGGCCCTCGGAAGCAAGCAGGAGTGGCCATACTCATATCATATAAAATCAACTTCAAACCTACATTAATCAAAAGGGATAAAGTAGGACACTATATATTGTTAAAAGGAACCATCCACCAACAAGACATAACAATTATCAATTGGTATGCACCAAACAATTGAGCTGCAATGCTCATAAAACAAACTCGCCTCAAGTTCAAGAGTCAAATTGACTACAACACAATAATTATGGGTGACTTCAACACACCGCTCTCGCCATTAGACAGATCCTCTATAAAAAACTGAATAAAGAAACTATAGAATTCAATAGCACAATCAATAACCTTGACGTAACCGACATATATAGAATACATCAACCATCATCAAGTGGATACACTTTATTCTCAGCAGCACATGGATCCTACTCCAAGTTAGACCATATATTATGCCATTGGGCAACTCTTAGTAAATATAAAGGCGTGGAGAAAATACCATGCACCATATCTGATCATAATGGAATGAAACTGGAAATCAATGATAAAAGAAGGAAGGAAAAATCCTACATCACATGGAAAATGAACAATATTCTACTGAATGATCAATGGGTTACAGAAGACATAAAGGAGGAGATAAAAATATTTTTAGAATCAAATGACAATACAGACACATCGTACTGGAATCTATGGGACACAAAGAAGGCAGTTTTAAGAGCGAAATTCATTTCTTGGAGTTCTTTCCTCAAAAAAAGAATAAAACAACAAATAAATAAACTCACAGTACACATCAAAAACCTAGAAAAGGAAGAGCAAAACAACAGCAAATGTAGTAGAAGACAAGAAATAATTAAAATTAGAGCAGAAATCAACGAAATTGAAACAAAAAAAAACATTGAAAAAATTGATAAAACTAAAAGTTGGTTCTTTGAAAAAATAAATAAGATTTACAGGCCCTTAGCCATGCTAAGGATGAGAAGAAGAGAGACAACTGAAATTACTAACATATGGAATGAAAAAGACAATATCACAACAGACAGTACACAAATACAGAAGATAATTAGAAAGTATTTTGAAACCCTATATTCCAATAAAATAGAAGATAGTTAAAATATCGACAAATTTCTTAAGTCATACGATCTGCCCAGATTCAGTCAGGAAGACACACACAATTTAAACAGACCAAAAACAAAGGAAGAAATAGAAAAAGCCATCAAAATACTACCAACCAAAAAAAGCCCTGGACCTGATGGGTATAGAGCAGAGTTCAAAAAAACCTTCAAAGAAGAATTAGTACCAATACTTTTCAAGCTATATCAAGAAATAGAAAAATAAGGAGCTCTTCCAAATTCATTCTCGGAGTCCAAAATCACCCTGATCCCAAAACCAGACAAAGACACTTCAAAAAAGAAAACTACAACCAATATCTCTAATGAACTTGGATGCAAAAATTTCCAATGAAATCCATGTGAATTGAATCCAAAAGCATATCAAAATAGTTGTGCACCATGATCAAGTAGGATTCTTCCCTGGAATGCAAGGCTGGTTCAATATACGGAAATCAATAAATGCTATTCACCACATCAATAGACTTAAGGACAAGAACCATATGATCATCTCGATAGATGTAGTAAAAACATTCGACACAGTTCAGCATCCCTTTATGTTCAAAACACTAGAAAAACTAGAAATAACAGGAACTTACCTCAACATTGTAAAAGCTATATATGCTAAACCTCAGGCTAGGATCATCCTAAATGGAGAAAACTGAAGGCATTCCCTCTGAAATCTGGAACAAGAGAGGGATGCCCTCTATCACCACTTCTATTCAATTTAGTTCTTGAAATACTAGCCAGAGAAATTAGACAGACAAAAGAAATTAAAGGCATAAAAATAGGAAAAGAAGAGCTTGAATTATCGCTATTTGTGGATGACATGGTAATATATTTAACAGACCCAAAAGGGTCTACAAAGAAACTGCTAGAGTTAATAAATGAAGGATATAAAACCAACACGCATTAATCAAAGGCATTCCTGTATATCAGCAACAAAACTTCTTAAATTGAAATGAGGAAAACCACTCCATTCACAATATCCTCAAAGAAAATAAGATACTTGGAAATCAACCTAACAAAAGAGGTGAAAACCACAGAACCCTAAAGAGAGAGATAGAAAAAGATCTTAGAAGATGGAAAAATGTACCCTGTTCATGGATAGGCAGAACTAAATTCATCAAAATGGCGAAATTACCCAAAGTTCTATACAGGTTTAACGCAATGCCAATCAAAATCCCAATGGCATTTCTTGTAGAAATGATAAAGCAATCATGAAATTCATAAAGAAAAACAAAAGACACAGAATAGCAAAAGAAATTCTAAGCAGGAAGTGTGAATCGGGAGGTATAGTGATACCAGAGTTCAAACTTCACTACAAAGCAATAGTAACAAAAACAGTGTGGTACTGGTACGAAAACAAGCAGGTGGACAAATGGTATAGAATGGAGGACAGAGAAACCAATCCACAAAATTACAACTTTCTTATATTTGATAAAGTGGCTATAAACATGCAATGGATGAAGGATAGCATCTTCAACAAATGGTGCAGGGAAAATTAGAAATCCATATGCAACAAAATGAAACTGAATCCCGTTTTCTCACCATGCACAAAAGTTAAATCAAAATAGATCAAGGAGCTAGATATCAAATCAGAGACACTGCGTCTCATAGAAGAAAAAGTTGGCTACGATCTATATACTGTGGGGTCAGGCTCCAAATTCTTTAATAAGACATCAATAGCCCAAGAGTTAATAACAAGAAAAAAACAAATGGGACTTACTTAAACTAAAAAGTTTTTTTCTCAAGAAGAGAAACAATAAGAGAGGTAAATAGAGAGCCTACATCCTGGGAACAAATTTTTACCCCTCACACTTCAGATAGAGCCCTAATATGCAGAATATACAAAGAACTCAAAATATTAAACAATAAGATAACAAATAACCCAATCAACAAATGGGCCGAGGACCTAATCAGACACTTCACAGAGGAGGACATACAATCAATCAACAAGTACATGAAAAAATGCTCACCATCTCTAGCAGTCTGAGAAATACAAATCAAAACCACCTTAAGATACCATCTTACTCCAGTAAGATGAGCAGCCATTATGAAGTCAAACAACAATAAGTGTTGGCGAGGATGTGGGGAAAAGTGTACACTTGTACACTGCTGGTGGGACTGCAAATTGGTGAGGCCAATTTTGAAAGAAGTATGGATATTCCTGGGAAAGCTGGAAATGGATCCACCATTTGACCCAGCTATCACCCTTCTTGGACTGTTCCTGAGGATCTTAAAAGAGCGTACTATAGGGATACTGCCACATCAATGATCATAGCGGCACAATTCACAATAGCTAGACTGTGGAACCAACTTAGATGCCCTTCAATAGATTAATGGATAAAAAAATGTGGCATCTATACACAATGGAGTATTACACAGCACAAAAATGACAAAATCATAGAATTTGCAGGGAAATGGATGGCATTAGAGCATATTATGTTAAGCGAAGCTAACCAGTCCTTAAAAAATAAATGCCAAATGTCTTCTCTGATATAAAGAGAGCAAATAAGAGCAGAACAGGGAGGAAGAGCATGAGGAAAATATTAACATTAAACAAAGACGAATGGGGGGAGAGAAAGGGAGAGAGAAGGGAAAGCTTTTGAAAATTGTAGGAGACCCTCAATGTTACACAAAATCGCATATAAAATGTTGTGAGGGGAAGTGGGGGGGAAACAATGGAGAGAATTGAACAATAGCAGATGAGGTAGAGAGGGAAGATGGGAGGGGAGGAGAGAGTGGATAGTAGGGGATAGGAAAGGTAGCAGAATACAACAGTCACTAATATGCCATTATGTAAAAGTGTGAATGTGTAACCAATGTGATTCTACAATTCGTATTTGGGGAAAAAATGGGAGTTCATAACCCAATTGAGTCAAATGTATGAAAGATGATATATCTTGAGCTTTGTAATGTTTTGAACAACCAATAAAAATAAATAAATAAATAAATAAAGGTTTAAAATTTAGTGGGAAGAAATCAGCTAAAAATGGGTTCAGATGTATTCATTTTGCTATGCAGAAACTTTGTTTTGTGTAGTTGTAAATATCACAAATTTATTTTACCAGAAAATGCACATAAATTGAGATGAAAGGATAATTCACCTATCTTCATGAAAAATTCATAGCATTTTCTACACTTTTCATACTTCATTTTTTTCGTGAATATTTTGACATGGACAAGGTCTAGTCTTAGGCTATTCTTCCAGAATACTACCTCATCTGACAAGTTCGTACAATGTGTTGGATTGTTCTTTTCATCTTTTATTTAATAGTTTCTAGCTGATAATGTGTATTTTTCTTATCTTTATTTGGACATTATCTTTGCATTTTATGTTTTACTGGGGAAGAGACTCATCAAAAGCTCTTTATTATATGTATCAACAATCAAACATTTAGAGCATGCAATTATTCTTAATTTTGCATGAAAATAAATTTGTACCATTTTTCTTATAAAGATGTTGTATTATTAATAATGTCCCTACTGTAATAAGTAACTACTTACAAGAAGAATTAAACAATTGACTTTATATAAATTATGAACATGAAAAGTACTAAAATAAGTATTTGGCAATTAATACACAATTGATAGAAATAGAAATCACAAGAACGCCATTTAAAATGTCAGTGCATATGGTCCTTAAATAATAGGTTGTTCAAATAAAATTTCTCTAATTCATAAGAGTTAATATGCCATATTACAGCTTAATGTGATATAAAACCTTAAATTATCAGTATTGATAAATAAGAATGATACCTTTTTACTTAAATATGTTTATTTGATTTTCACTGTAAGATGTTAATTATGGAAGAATTGAGAATTAAGAAAGACTTGGTCTATATTATTTCTAACAGGAAAATCAAAGTACTTTTAAATATATATGTATATATATATAATATATGTAATGCATATGCATGAATATAGATACATATGTGTAATAAATGTATTGTAATATATCTATCAGGTGATTATAATTTTTAGATTTTCTCAAGAAAAAGAATGACTATAAAAAACAGTCTTAAACTTAAATTTCATAGCATACTACTGTTTGTGATGACATGAGAGAAAAATCGATATGGAGGGGAAACGAAAAAGGAAGGGAGAGAAGGGGGAAAATGGGGAAGAAAGTGAGTAAAGAAGAGGGACATGACTGTATGATGTTAAGATAAAAGTGGAGGGGCTGGGTTTGTGGCTCAGTGGTAACATGCTTTTCTAGCATGTGAAAGGCACATGGTTCTATTCTCAGCACCACATACAAATAAACAAAATGAAGGTCAATCAACAACTGAAAAAATAAAAAATAAAAAAGAAGAAATATTATGAAAATTCCAAGCTTTGATGAATGTTAAATAAAAAAAATTATGTTACATAGCCTTATGTAATTTTAGACTATCCAAAATAGTCACTAAATGTTAGATTATTAGTGCTATAACTAAAAATCCATTGATCTTTCCTCTACATTCTGTGGCATGCTAGTGCTAAAATAAATTGTATTATTAATCCCCCCCCAAAATCCTAATATTTCTACAGTAACTGACCCAGTTGAACATCAATGCAAGTAAACATGATGTGCATTTTGACGTTCATTTTTATTCAACACTGGTACATTACTATTTCTTCAGTTTATGCACATCATAGCATATATGTCTCATCAAAATTTCGCAAATTTATAGGCATTTGTTTCATTTTCAATCACTTCCTGCTTGAGAACACATGTATTCCTCCATGTTTCTTGACTGCTCTTTTCATGAGACTTCTTTCCAAACACATTATTTTCGATTTCCATTATCACATTTGAAGCAAAACTCACAAACCCGTCACAATAAACCATAACACTAATATTACCATTAGATGTGTAACTGGTTGGAATGAATGGTTCTATATCAATATAAGATTTCTTACTTAGTTTCAGATATCAATTCAATCCATTATTTAAAGTGGAACCAGTTATATTATTTATTCACAGTACAGTCTATTCACGAATTATCTCTATATTCATAGACACAGGTACACCTCTTTGTACCCCCAATACTAATTTATACGTCCTCAAAATATAGCTCCCAGAAATGGTGGAAGAAATACTCATGTCACCTGATCTACATATACATTTTATCACAGTAATATTCTGGACACAAAAAGCAAAGGTCACACTTATGATTGTACAAAACCTAAATGGAAAGTGAACATGGATTACTAAAAACATCCATGTCCAGGTTGCCTAATGCTCTCAAATGAAAATCCTATTGGTGACTACATATTTGTTTCTTCCAAAGATTATATATTCAAACTCAACCATGTTGAAAATGTCTAATCCTGTCACTCACTTTATACTTTGCCTGATTTTGTAATGTCTCTATTGATATCTGCTTTCCTACATATTTTTCCTAGTTAATCATTGTGACTTCCTCGTCACATGTGCTGATATTTACATTCACTCTCTTAGCGATACCCTACTTCTAAAGAACTTTTGTTCCAAATCCTACACTCATTCTTCTTCCTAAACCTACCAACTATCTTCCTAATTCTACCCACTATCACTTTTTGACTGGATGTTCTCTTCTACATTCAATCATCCAAGGTGAAAGGTCCTATGCCATTGTATATCGATTTATCTGAAACATCTGTGCAGAATGTAATTCAATGCTAAGTATCCCAATCAAGGGACAAATGACCTTCTGGGCTTCAAATCTTACTTAGATTTCTGTTTTCGTACATATATTTCACCTCTATATTCTTGTAAATATCACAGGTTCCCAATACCATTATTCATGCAGCAGAATGGTTCCTAACCCATATCGAACATGTTAATAACACTAATCATACACTGTTCCCTCAATCTAACTTTGCTGAAGAGCAGCGACAGTGTTGGTCTTACAATACAAGAATGTATGGGATCTTCCACCTGCTGAGAACATCAAAGGTACGTGCAGAAATGATCTCTGGAGAAGATGTAGGCAGCTATGAAGGACCTGAGAGAGCAAAAGACATCTCCATGGCAAACACCTGGAAGGATGAAGGAATGTGTCTGAATCAGCCTCACTCTTCTTAATGTAGAGTAGACCAAACCAGGCCTGTGTGGAAAGCTCTTCCCAGGTGCGTATGGTTGATATACCATTCTAACATATGAAATTGTCACAGGAAGTAGGGGCAGCCTCCATCTCATGGAACCCTTGGAAGCAACTGTTAGGACAAAGTGGTAGCCAAGGCAGTGACCTCATTCAGTTCCTGAAAGAAGTGACCACACCTCACTTCCTTGGTGATGAAAGTCTCTGAACTTGGGATCCAGGAAGCCAGGCACCCAGAGCCATTACCAATCCCAGTCCCAGTGGTCTCACTTGTTTTAATTTACCAAAGACAGAGTCAGTCTTTCTTCTTACCTGTTAAGGTCTGTAAACAAGTCAGATTGGCACCTGTTATTTTGCTGGAGAAATGTTAGAGTCTGTAAACAAGTCTGGATGGTGCCTGGCAAAATGCCAGAGGGAGTGGTTTGTGAAGTAACAAAAGCGAGCCATTAAGTGTGAAGATTCCTTATTGGTTGACTGCTGTATCTATTTTATGCTAATGAGATAGGCTGCGTAAAATGTATAAATATCGCTCAGATCTTACAATAAATGGCTCTCATTCCTGCTATATCAACATACACAAGTTATTCGTCACCCCCCAGGTTATTCTGCTGCAGCGGGACTGCGGCAGATGGTGGCCCGTTACGGGGAGCCCTGGGACACTCACGGGTAAGGGTCGAAAAAAGCTTTCTGTCCATAGATAGGACGGGAGCAATCTGCTCGTCCCTAGGCAGATAGGGCGATAGGAAAAATGACCATTTCGAGAAAATGGAGAAGATTGATGCAGTATGTTTGTGTCTTGTTTTGTCTTGAAATGTTGTATTGTCTTTGTGATGAAAATATGGAAGGGGTGAGAAGTAAATTGATAAGAGAAAAAGGCACCCCAGTGGAACCAAGAATAGTTAGGGCATGTGTTGATAAAAGCCCAGAAACTCTAGTCAGAAAGAAAAAGAAAGTTCAGAAGAAGAAGGATTATCAGGAAAAAAGTTGCAGCAAAAGGCTATTACTGAATACTTTTCGATACTGGAGGGTGCGTGAAATGACAAGGCGGCTGCCACCTGCCCAAGCCGATCATGGCGCAGTAAGAATTTTCCAAGAGGCAGTTGAGGGCTCTTCCCCGCCCCCCTGCCCGGGGGAGCGGATCACCACTGTGAGCCCAAATCTAGACCTGACCTGGAGGCACAGTCTCGCAGGCTTTTGCTCCCTGTGCCCGGAAGAAGTTTGAGCCCAGGACTCTCCCTGGGGCCATCTGGGGCTGCCCAGGATGCTACAGCTGGCAGAAGATGCCACTGGCATCCCTGAAGTTTGATCATTTCCAAGGCCAGTAACTACAATGGGTCTCCCACACCTGCAGGCTGATGAGTAATGAGTACTATTAAGGCTTATTTCAAATGTAAAAAACCTTGAGATAATGTACTAAAATTGTTCAGAAGGTTGTTTTCTTAGTGAAATGCTACAGGATTTTCTTTAGCCATCCGGAGTTCCTGCCTTCGTCCAAGTGCCGGTGAAAACAAAGGTGGAAGAATTTATAATGTTGCTGAGAACTGGAGGAAACTTCGGCTGAGAACCCGAGGAGACTTCGGAGCTATCGCTGTTTCTGCTACTACAACTTAAGCTAGCTGCCTGGAGAACTTACCTGGACTGTGATTTACCTGAACTCTGAGTTAATCTATTGAGACACTGCTTTATCTGGACTGAGACAACAGACTGTAATCTACAACAACTTGTAACTCGGTATCTTTGCTAACGGTGTCATTGCTGGTATAAGTTTTCCAAGGGCTTCTTGCATGGAGCCATCAATTGGATTGGTATTGTAACATTTTGTATCCTCCCTTTCTGTTTCTAGCAGGTTATTTATGGTGTTTCTGTAAAAAACACTTTGGTCCTTATTTAAATTAAACAAAAGGGGGAAATGTTAACATCTGTAAACAAGTCAGATTGGCACCTGTTATTTTGCCAGAGAAATGTTAGAGCCTGTAAAGAAGTCTGGATGGCGCCTGGCAAAATGCCAGAGGGAGTGGTTTGTGAAGTAACAAAAGCGAGCCATTAAGTGTGGAGATTCCTTATTATTTGACTGCTGTATCTATTTCATGCTAATTAGATAGGCTGTGTAAAATGTATAAATACCGCTCTTATTCAACAATAAACGGCTTCCAGGCCTGCTGCATCAGTCTACACAAGTTGTTCGTCACCCCCCCGGTTATTTTGCCCAGCCAGCCGGGCTACGGCACTTACCTACTGATGTGAGGATGGCCAAATGCCAGGGAAGCTCTGAAGATGGTTCTTTCCTGATAAAGCAGGTATTGGCTCACCGCTGACTCCTGACTACTTCAAGAGTTGGCAAAGGAAAGCAGATTTGAGACAGAACAAGCAATTTTGGGGAACATAGTATGGCCCACCAGTCAGAGGACACTCTGGATAGTCACAGACCAACTTGGAGGAAAGTGTTGCCTTTGTGGGTGTGGTTGTGGGTTTGTGTATCCCACTGTGTCTGTGGTTATAGACATTAGAAAAGAGAATGCATCAATGGATGTGTTCTGTCTAGTAGAAAGCTTCTCAGCATTCATCCTGCCAAATTTATGAATGGACTACGACTTTCCTTATGAATGGGCAATACCAGCTATCTTCCTAAGTTCCTGTTTTCTTCCTGAATTCTGGCCACTCTCAAGAATAGGCTCATGGTTTTGTGTAAAAGATATGTACCACCTCCAAACTCTGTAACATGGCCTTGTACTGGATAGATGAAGGGAATGGAGAGGAACTCAGAAAACTCAGATATCAGTGTGACCAGTAAAGTGTCAGTGGAGAAACACTGATTTGGGCCTTTTGTTTACCTATTGTTCCGTTGCCCTGAATGTCTGGAAGGTCTTTGCCTCAGTCCACCCCTTTGTGAAGCCTGAAGAAAACAGTTTTCTAATGGAAAATAATGAGCATCACCTGTGGCTCTTTGCTTAATTGCCATGGAAAGGGATGTGTCTGAATCAGCCTCTTGGCCCTGTGTGAGGCTGTGACTTAGATTCTCACCACCTGATGAATCTAAGGAAAGATCTCATGTGTGCATCCAAAACCAAAATGGAAAAAGAGCAGTCTTGTGGATAAAGTCTCTCGCCTTCCTCTGTAAGGTTCCTGATTTCCATCAAGTGAGAATAGGTATCCTTTGGTTCAAAAAGTTTTTCAAAGCCCTGCAGAGGCAAGCCCATAGGTGCTTGGATTTTCTCATGACTCCAATTCACATAAAGAATCTAAACCCCACAGACATTAGGCTCAAATTGGAGAAGCAGAGCAGTATTAATGGCAGGCCTATTTGATCACTCCTTGTTCACAGATAGGTTGTCAAGCCACCCTGACTTTAGACAAATGAGGGTAGGGAGCATATTTTGGATACTGTCTTCAGCTGCACCCCTCATGGAAACTTCCAGCCAGAGGTAATGATGAGTGTCTATGTGGAAGTAGTTGAGAGCCATGTGGGAGTATTTTGGTTTTAATTGTGGTCATTTGTTTGGCTGATGGAAGAGATGACTGGGTCCACCTTGGCTTGAACACTGGTGTGAGTCTTCTTAGAGACTGAGTTTGGAAATTACTGCAGAGATGTATTGCCATGAATTGTGTTGGGATTTTTGGAGGCCACACATGGTAGTGGCCTTTGGAAACTGAGATCTAGGTCCAGGGGGCTTTCCACAGAGCACTGGGAATCTGAGCCAGAATATCACATGATTTTATTCTTTAAGACTTGACAGCCATAGTTGAGAGTAAAAACACACATGGACCTCACATTGTAGACCTCAATGGGCCTGGCTTCATTTGATCATTTGGCCACTCTTTGGGAAGTCTTGCCTGTGAGAGTTCTCCAGATGTTTCATTGAAATGGGCTTTCTCACCATTTGATGTTTCCAGAATGAATTAAATCCCACAGTGCCTCCAACCTCATCCTTGAAAAATGGCTAGATAAACATCATAAAAATTTGAAATTCCCATCACCAGGTGTCACTGGATACACTTTGGATTTCCTGTTGCTGATCATGAGTGTACCAGACAGTGCCTTGATTGACTGGGTTTCATGAAAATGGTGTAGAACAGTGATGCAAATAAGTTAAAGTCTGTTGAGTAGTGGGCCTAGAGGAGTGTTTTGCAGGTCTGTGATAAAACTTCTGTGTTGGGGTTATGTGGATCTGCCAAAAGGCTTGTAACTGACATGGTGCAGCCAGCAGACCCTTGTATGTAAAGGCATCTTGTTGAATGGAGAGGTTTCAGGTCAATGTTCAGAATCAGGTTGCTATGGTCAAGGGGGCAAGCTATGTGGGATAGAAGCCTGGTTGGTGCATTCTCCTGCAGACCCTGACGCACAGCACGTGACAGATCTCCCTCCAGCACTGTGACCCAGTTGAATTTCTTGTATTTCCTGAAGCCAATACCAAACTCCCAGTGCAGCAGCAAGAACACCAGGAAAAGTGGAGGATTACCAAATGGCTTCAGAGTCCACACGGGGCCACACTTAGCCTTCAGTGGCAAGAGTTTACTTACAAAGAGAGAATTCAGCCTTGCTGCCTCACTTTCTTTGGAAAATAAGAAACCATGTTCTGCAGGTCACATAGATGGAGACCCAGCTTTGGTGGTCTCACTAGAAAGGAAGCCATAGGTCCTGACAACAACATATACTTCAAGTGGCCAACCTCAGAGGCAGGTTCTCCAGAAGTCTTTAGGCTGGCACATTTCCATATTTGTGCAATATCTACCCTGTCCCTTACTTTTGGAAACTCCTCTACCACCTCCAAGATTGTGAACTCGCAATCATGTTCCATTCCTGATATGTATTCACAGATTTTCTAACTCTTCTTTTTTATTTTGTCTTACTTGGGGCAAAGATAGTGTCAAGGTATTGTTGTGAATGAGAGTAGGAAGATTTTGTGTAGCACATATTTGCATACACAAATATGTTCTACACCATTTTCATGAAACTCAGTAAATCAAGGCAGTGTCTGGTATACTCATAATGAGCAACAGGACATCCAATGTTTCTCCAGTGCCACCTGGTCATAGGAATTTCAAAAATTTCATGGTATTTATCTAGCCATTTTTCAAGCATGAAGTTGGAGGCACTGTGGGTTTCAGTTCATTCAGCAAACATTAAATGGTGAGGAAGCTCATTTCAATGAAATCTCTGGAGAACTCTCACAGGCACGGCTTCCCAAAGAGTGGACAAAAGGTCACATTAGGCCAGGCCCATTGAGGTCTACAATGTGAGGTCCATGTGTGTTTTGACTCTCAACTATGGCTGCCATTTCTTTAAGAATAAAATCATGTGATATCCTTGCTGAGATTCCCAGGCCTCTGTGGAAATCCACCCGGGGCCTAGGTCTCAGTTTCCAAGAGCGACTTTCATGCGTGGCCTCTTAAAATCTTAACAAAATTCATGGCAATGCTTCTCTGAGTTCAGTTCCAAAACCCAGTCTCTAAGGGGAATCACACCAGAGTTCAAGCCCACGTGGACCCAGTTATTTTTTCCAATGCAACACAAATGACCAAAATTAAAACCAAAACACTCCAACATGGCCTTCATCTTATTCCATATAGTCAATCATCTTAACCTCTGGCTGGAGGTTTCCATGAGGGGCGCAGCCCAAGACAGTGTCCAAAATCAGCTCGTTTGCCCCTCATTTCCCTAAAGTCAGGGTAGCCTGGACACCGTTTCTGTGAACCAGGAGTGAACAAATAATCCTGCCGTTAATACTTCTTTGTTTCTCCAATTTGAGGCCTACTGATTTTAGGTATCGATTCTTTAGGTGATTTAGAGTCATGCGAAAACACAAGCACCTCTGCAGGGCTTTGAAGAACTCATTTGACCCAAAGAATCCCTATTGTCATTTGATGGAGTGCAGGAACCTAACAGAGGAAGGCAAGAGACTTCATCCACAATGAATGATATTTTTTGCCATTTTGGTTTTGGAAGCTCACATGGGATCATTCTTAAGATCCATCAGGTGCTGAGAATCTAAGTCACAGCCACACACAGGTCCAAGAGGCTGATAAAGAGCCACAGGTGAGGCCCATTCATTTCCATTTGAAAACTGTTTTCTTCAGGCTTCACAAAGGGGTGGCCTGAGGCAAAGACCTTCCTGACATTCAGTGCAACACAACAATAAGTAAGCAAAAGGCCCAAAGCAGGGTTTCTGCACTGAGACTTTCCTGGTCACACTGATATCTGAGTTTTCTGAGATGCTCGCCATTCTCTTCAGCTATCCAGTACATGGCCATGTCACAGAGCTTGGAGGTGGTACATATTTTGGACACAAATTCATGAGCCTATTCTGGAGAGTGGCCAGAATTCAGGAAGAAAACAACAACTTAGAAAGATAGCAGGTGTTGCACATCGATAAGACAAGCTGCAGTCCATTCATATATTGGGCAGGATGAATTATGGGAAGATTTATACTAGACAGGACACATCCATTAATGCATTCTCTTTTCTAATGTCTACAACAACGGACACAGTGGGATACACAGAAAGAGAAACACTCGCCATGTCAAATGACTTACTAGAAACTGTCCACTCCAAACCAAACAAACCGCCTTTCCTATCTATTCTCAGAACATGAGACAAAACAACAAACCCACACCCACTCCCACAAAGGAACCTCCTTCCCCCAAGTACGTCTGTTACTATCCGGAGTGTCCTAGAATGGTGGGCCATACTATGTTCCCCCGAAATGGCCTGTCTTCTCTCAGATCTTGTTTCCTTGACCAACTCTGTGAGGATGTCAGGAAAAAGTGGTTAGCCACTACCTGTTTTCTCAGGAAAGGTCCATCTTCAGAGCTCTCCTGGCATTTGGCCATCCTCACATCATTAGGTACCAAGAAAACTGACTCTGTCCTTGGTAAATCCAAACAAGTGAGCCCACTGGGACTGGGACTGGGACTGCATCTGTGTGCCTGGCTTCTTGGATACCAAGTTCAGAGAGTTCCATCACCAAGGAAATGAGGTATGTCACATTCTTTGGAACTGAATGAGGTCACTGCCTTGGCAACCACTTTGTCCTAACAGTTGCTTCCAAGGGTAACATAAGATGGAGGTTGCCCCTACTTCCTGTGACACTTTCATAAGGTAGAATGTATATCACCATTGGCACCCGGGAACAGCTCTCCACTCAGCCCTGGTTTGGTCCATCTTCTGTACAATAAGAAGAGAGAGAAGCAGATTCAGACACATCCCTTCATCCTGACCAGGTTGTTTGCCATGGAAGATGACTTTTGCTCTCTCAGGTGCTTCATACCTGCCTACAACTTCTCCAGGTATCATTTGTGCATGGACATTTGAGGTTCTCATCAGATGGAAGGTCCCCAACTTTCCTGTATTGTAAGAACCACTCTGTCCCTGCTCTTCTGTAAAATGATTGAGGGAACAGTGTATACTTGGGGTTAAAAACAGGTTTGATTTGGATTACGAGTGATTCTGTGCGATGAATAATGGTATTGGGAACCTGAAATATTTACAAGAATATAGAGGTGAAATATAAGTAGGAAAACAGAAATCTAGGTATGATTCGAAGCCCAGAAGGGTTTTGCCCTTGATTGGGATACTTAGCTTTGAATGATGTTCTGCAAAGATGCCTCAGATAATTCGATATACAATGGCATAAGACCTTGTACATTGGATGATTGAATTTAGAAGAGAACATCCAGTCAAAAAGGGATATTCAGTAGGATTAGGAAGATAGTCGGTAGGTTTAGGAAGAAGAGTGAGTATAGGATTTGGACCAAAAGTTCTTTAGCAATAGACTTTCGGTTGTTGAGTGAATGAAAATGTCAGCACATATGAAGAGTCAGTCACTATGTTGAACTGGGGAAAATATGTAGAAAAGCAGATATCAATAGAAACATTACGAAATCAGGCAAAGTATAAAGTGAGTGATAGAATTAGACATTTTCAACAGGGTTGAGTTTGAATATATAAATTAGGAAAAAAACAAATATGTAGTCACCAATAGGATTGACAATTGACAGCATTAGGCAACCTGGACATGGATGTTTTTAGAAATCCATGTTCACTTTCCATTTAGGCTTTGGTAGAATCATAAGTGTGACCTTTCCATTTTTTGTCCAGAATATTACTGTGATAATGAGGTGACATGAGTATTTCTTTCACCATTTCTGGGAGCAATATATTGAAGATGTAAAATGAGAATCGGGGGTACAAAGAGGTGTACCCTGTTTTTAGGAACATAGAGAAAAAGCATGAATAGACCATACAGTGAATAAAAAATATAACTTTTTTGAACTTTAAATAATGAATTGAACTGATATCTGAAAAATTAAAGGAAATCGTATATTGATATACAATCATTCATTCCAACCAGGTATATATGTAATGGAAATATTTGTGTTTTGGTTTATCATGAAGAGTGTGTGAGTTTTGCTTCAAAATGATTATGGAAATTCAAAATAATGTGTTTGGAAAGTAGTCTCACGAAAAGACCAGTCAAGAAACCCTGGCAATACATGTGTTCTGAAGCAAGAAGTGGTGAAAGTTGAAACAAATGCTTATTAATTTGTGAACTTGTGGATGAAATCTATATCCTGTGATGTGCAAAAACTGAAGAAACAATAATGTACCAGTGTCGAATACAAATGAATGACAAATTACATATCATGTCCCATAGGAGTCTACTTGCATTGATGTTAGACTGGGTCAGTTACTGTAGAATAATTAGGATTTGTATGCACCATTCACTGAAGTTAGTTTTCAGTACTAGGAAACAAATATGTATTTCAGGTGGATGAATATTTCTGATTATAATCTTGTGAAAAGTGGATTATAAATCCACATACATGAACATGAATGAATTTAGAGAGTGTATATTAGACACATATATTTCATATTTTGAAAAATTTGGAGAGTATATCTATATCTATATCTATATCTATACACACACACACACACACACACACAACTCACAGACATTAAAAAGTACCAATATAAATGCCAATCGAAATTCATCAGTAAATATGTATCATCCACAAATGCAAAAATAATTATTTTACTGAACATGAGTTAATGTATAATGTTGTTCTACTAGGACGCTCTCCTATAAGTTGAATTTTCATTTCCAACAGCATTTAGGAGGAGTGAACTCTTCTCACAATTTGTATCTGCCAAGACAGCCACCTCACAAAAATGTACGTGTGATACCTGGTAGGATTCTATATATGCATATAAATATACGTGTGTGAAGAGACTACAGAAAAAGGAAACAAGAATTCACATATTTGTTAAGTTTAAAACACATGGAGAATATTTCAAATAAATTTGACTAGATATATAACTCCTACCTTATATAATGCAAATGTCAAGTCCAACTATACAACATGTCTCCTCTGAAGTACTTGTATTTCTTATGTGTTGGGTTAATTTTCTCCATTATATTAGGATGAATAGTCTGAGTCTACTAGGTATGGGTTAGTGTCAGGGATTCAGTATTTCGAATGGAAAATTGGAAAATGAATCCAATGTGTATGTAAATATATGCTGCACAAATATCCTCCCGCTCTCATCCAGAACAAAGCCTTGACATTACCTTCACCCCAAGTAAGACACAATTAGAGGAGAAGAGTTACAAAATCAGTGAATACATATCTGGAATGGAAAATGCTCAGGAGTTCACAACCTTGGAGGTGGTAGAGGAGTTTCCAAAACTAAGGGACAGGGTAAACACTCCAAAAACATGGAGCTCTGCTGGCCTAAAAACTTTTTGAGAAACTGCCTCTGAGCTTCCACACTTGAAATATATGTTGTTTTCAGGAGATTTGGCTTCCTCTGTAGTGAGAACATCAAAGCTGGGTCTGCATCTATGTGACCTGGAGGACATGGTTTCTTATTTTCCAATGAACAAGATGAAGCAGTGCTGAATCCTCTCTTTGTAGGTAAACTGAGGCCACTGGGGACTAAGTGTCTCCCCGTGTGGACTGTGAAGCCATTTGGTCCTCTTCCACTTTTTGTGGTGTTTTTGCTGCTGCACTGTGAGTTTGGTACTTGTTTCACGAAATAATAGGAGCTAAACTGGGACACAGTGCTGGAGGGAGTTCTGTCACGTGTGGTGGGTCAGGGTCTGCAAGAGAATGCACCAACGAGGCTCCTATCTCTCACAGCTTGCCCCATTGCCCCCTTGTCCATATCAACCTGATTCTTTATTTTCCTCTGAAAACTCTCCATATAAAAAGATGCCTTTACATATAAGGGTCTGTTGGCTGCACCATGTCAGTTACAAGCCATTTGGAATCCAATGGTAGATCCACATGGCCCTACCACGGATGTTTTATCAAACACCTCCCCACCACTGCTCTAGACCCACTACTCAGCAGGCTCCAAATTTCTGGCATCTCTGTTCTACACCATTTTCATGAAACTCAGTAAATCAAGGCACTGTCTGGTATACTCATGATCAGCAACAGGACATCCAATGTTTCTCCAGTGCCACCTGGTGATAGGAATTTCAAAAATTTCATGGTATTTATCTAGCCATTTTTCAAGCATGAAGTTGGAGGCACTGTGGGTTTCAGTTCATTCAGCAAACATTAAATGGTGAGGAAGCTCATTTCAATGAAATCTCTGGAGAACTCTCACAGGCATGGCTTCCCAAAGAGTGGACAAAAGGTCACATTAGGCCAGGCCTATTGAGGTCTACAATGTGAGGTCCATGTGTGTTTTGACTCTCAACTATGGCTGCCATTTCTTTAAGAATAAAATCATGTGATATTTGCTGAGATTCCCAGGCCTCTGTGGAAATCCACCCGGGGCCTAGGTCTCAGTTTCCAAGAGCGACTTTCATGCGTGGCCTCTTAAAATCCCAACAAAATTCATGGCAATGCTTCTCTGAGTTCAGTTCCAAAACCCAGTCTCTAAGGGGAATCACACCAGAGTTCAAGCCCACGTGGACCCAGTCATTTTTTCCAATGCCACACAAATGACCAAAATTAAAACCAAAACACTCCCACATGGCCCTCATCTTATTTCATATAGTCAATCATCTTAACCTCTGGCTGGAGGTTTCCATGAGGGGCGTAGCCCAAGACAGTGTCCAAAATCAGCTCGTTTGCCCCTCATTTGTCTAAAGTCAGGGTAGCCTGGACACCGTTTCTGTGAACCAGGAGTGAACAAATAAGCCTGCCGTTAATACTTCTGTGTTTCTCCAATTTGAGGCCTACTGATTTTAGGTATCGATTCTTTAGGTGATTTAGAGTCATGCGAAAACACAAGCACCTCTGCAGGGCTTTGAAGAACTCATTTGACCCAAAGAATCCCTATTGTCATTTGATGGAGTGCAGGAACCTAACAGAGGAAGGCAAGAGACTTCATCCACAATGAATGAAATTTTTTGCCATTTTGGTTTTGGAAGCTCACATGGGATCATTCTTAAGATCCATCAGGTGCTGAGAATCTAAGTCACAGCCACACACAGGCCCAAGAGGCTGATAAAGACACATCCCTTTCCAAAGCAATTAAGCAAAGAGCCACAGGTGAGGCCCATTCATTTCCATTTGAAAACTGTTTTCTTCAGGCCTCACAAAGGGGTGGCCTGAGGCAAAGACCTTCCTGACATTCAGTGCAACACAACAATAAGTAAGCAAAAGGCCCAAAGCAGGGTTTCTGCACTGAGACTTTCCTGGTCACACTGATATCTGAGTTTTCTGAGATGCTCGCCATTCTCTTCAGCTATCCAGTACATGGCCATGTCACAGAGCTTGGAGGCGGTACATATTTTGGACACAAATCCATGAGCCTATTCTGGAGAGTGGCCAGAATTCAGGAAGAAAACAACAACTTAGAAAGATAGCAGGTGTTGCACATCGATAAGACAAGCTGCAGTCCATTCATATATTGGGCAGGATGAATTTTGGTATGATTTATACTAGACAGGACACATCCATTAATGCATTCTCTTTTCTAATGTCTACAACAACGGACACAGTGGGATACACAGAAACAGAAACACTCGCCGTGTCAAATGACTTACTAGAAACTGTCCACTCCAAACCAAACAAACCGCCTTTCCTATCTATTCTGAGAACATGAGACAAAACAACAAACCCACACCCACTCCCACAAAGGCACCTCCTTCCCCCAAGTAGGTCTGTGACTATCCGGAGTGTCCTCTGACTGGTGGGCCATACTATGTTCCCCCGAATGGCCTGTCTTCTCTCAGATCTTGTTTCCTTGACCAACTCTGTGAAGATGTCAGGAAAAAGTGGTTAGCCACTTCCTTTTTTTCTCAATAAAGGTCCATCTTCAGAGCTCTCCTGGCATTTGGCCATCCTCACATCATTAGGTACCAAGAAAACTGACTCTGTCCTTGGTAAATCCAAACAAGTGAGCCCACTGGGACTGGGACTGCGACTGCCTCTGGGTGCCTGGCTTCTTGGATACCAAGTTCAGAGAGTTCCATCACCAAGGAAATGAGGTATGTCACATTCTTTGGAACTGAATGAGGTCACTGCCTTGGCAACCACTTTGTCCTAACAGTTGCTTGAAAGGGTAACATAAAATGGAGGTTGCCCCCGCTTCCTGTGACACTTTCATAAGGTAGAATGTATATCACCATTGGCACCCGGGAACAGCTCTCCACTCAGGCCTGGTTTGGTCCATCTTCTCTACAATAAGAAGAGAGAGATTCAGATTCAGACACATCCCTTCATCCTGACCAGGTTGTTTGCCATGGAAGATGACTTTTGCTCTCTCAGGTGCTTCATACCTGCCTACAACTTCTCCAGGTATCATTTCTGCATGGACATTTGAGGTTCTCATCAGGTGGAAAGTCCCCAACTTTCCTGTATTGTAAGAACCACTCTGTCCCTGCTCTTCTGTAAAATGATTGAGGGAACAGTGTATACTTGGGGTTAAAAACAGGTTTGATTTGGGTTACGAGTGATTCTGTGTGATGAATAATGGTATTGGGAACCTGCAATATTTACAAGAATATAGAGGTGAAATATAAGTAGGAAAACAGAAATCTAGGTATGATTTGAAGCCCAGAAGGGTTTTGCCCTTGATTGGGATACTTAGCTTTGAATGATGTTCTGCAAAGATGCCTCAGATAATTCGATATACAATGGCATAGGACCTTGTATATTGGATGATTGAATTTAGAAGAGAACATCCAGTCAAAAAGGGATATTCAGTAGGATTAGGAAGATAGTCTGTAGGTTTAGGAAGAAGAGTGAGTATAGGATTTGGACCAAAAGTTCTTTAGCAATAGACTTTCAGTTGTTGAGTGAATGTAAATGTCAGCACATATGAAGAGTCAGTCACTATGTTGAACTGGGGAAAATATGTAGAAAAGCAGATATCAATAGAAACATTACGAAATCAGGCAAAGTATAAAGTGAGTGATAGAATTAGAAATTTTCAACAGGGTTGAGTTTGAATATATAAATTAGGAAAAAAACAAATATGTAGTCACTAATAGGATTGACAATTGACAGCATTAGGCAACCTGGACATGGATTTTTTTAGAAATCCATGTTCACTTTCCATTTAGGCTTTGGTACAATCATAAGTGTGACCTTTCCATTTTTTGTCCAGAATATTACTGTGATAATGAGGTGACATGAGTATTTCTTTCACCATTTCTGGGAGCAATATATTGAAGATGTAAAATGAGAATCAGGGGTACAAAGAGGTGTACCCTGTTTCTAGGAACATAGAGAAAAAGCATGAATAGACCATACTGTGAATAAATAATATAACTTTTTTGAACTTTAAATAATGAATTGAAATGATATCTGAAAAATTAAATAAAATCGTATATTGATATACAATCATTCATTCCAACCAGGTATATATGTAATGGAAATATTTGTGTTTAGGTTTATCATGAAGAGTGTGTGAGTTTTGCTTCAAAATGATTATGGAAATTCAAAATAATGTGTTTGGAAAGAAGTCTCATGAAAAGACCAGTCAAGAATACCCTGACAATACATGTGTTCTGAAGCAAGAAGTGGTGAAAGTTGAAACAAATGCTTATTAATTTGTGAACTTGTGGATGAAATGTATATCCTGTGATGTGCAAAAACTGAAGAAACAATAATGTACCAGTGTCGAATACAAATGAATGACAAATTACAGATCATGTCCCATAGGAGTCTACTTGCATTGATGTTAGACTGGGTCAGTTACTGTAGAATAATTAGGATTTGTATGCACCATTCACTGAAGTTAGTTTTCAGTACTAGGAAACAAATATGTATTTCAGGTGGATGAATATTTCTGATTATAATCTTGTGAAAAGTGTATTATAAATCCACATACATGAACATGAATGAATTTAGAGAGTGTATATTAGACGCATATATTTCATATTTTGAAAAATTTGGAGAGTATATCTATATCTATATCTATATCTATACACACACACACACACACACACACACAAACACAAACACTCACAGACATTAAAAATACCAATATAAATGCCAATCGAAATTCATCAGTAAATATGTATCATCCACAAATGCAAAAATATTTATTTTACTTAACATGAGTTAATGTATAATGTTGTTCTACTAGGACGCTCTCCTATAGGTTGAATTTTCATTTCCAACAGCATTTAGGAGGAGTGAACTCTTCTCACAATTTGTATCTGCCAAGACAGCCACCTCACAAAAATGTACGTGTGATACCTGGTAGGATTCTATATATGCATATAAATATACATGTGTGAATAGGCTCCAGAAAAGGGAAACAAGAATTCACATATTTGTTAAGTTTAAAAACACATGGAGAATATTTCAATTAAAATTTGACTAGATTTATAACTCCTACCTTATATAATGCAAATGTCAAGTCCAACTATACAACATGTCTCCTCTGAAGTACTTGTATTTCTAATGTGTTGGGTTCATTTTCTCCATTATATTAGGATGAATAGTCTGAGTCTACTAGGTATGGGTTAGTGTCAGGGATTCAGTATTTCGAATGGAAAATTGGAAAATGAATCCAATGTGTATGTAAATATATGCTGCACAAATATCCTCCCGCTCTCATCCAGAACAAAGCCTTGACATTACCTTCACCCCAAGTAAGACACAATTAGAGGAGAAGAGTTACAAAATCAGTGAATACATATCTGGAATGGAATATGCTCAGGAGTTCACAACCTTGGAGGTGGTAGAGGAGTTTCCAAAACTAAGGGACAGAGTAAACCCTCCACAAACATGGAGCTCTGCTGGCCTAAAAACTTTTTGAGAAACTGCCTCTGAGCTTCCACACTTGAAATATATGTTGTTTTCAGGAGATTTGGCTTCCTCTGTAGTGAGACCATCAAAGCTGGGTCTGCATCTATGTGACCTGGAGGACATGGTTTCTTATTTTGCAATGAACAAGATGAAGCAGTGCTGAATCCTCTCTTTGTAGGTAAACTGAGGCCACTGGGGACTAAGTGTCTCCCCGTGTGGACTGTGAAGCCATTTGGTCCTCCTCCACTTTTTGTGGTGTTTTTGCTGCTGCACTGTGAGTTTGGTATTTGTTTCACGAAATACTAGGAGCTAAACTGGGACACAGTGCTGGAGGGAGTTCTGTCACGTGTGGTGGGTCAGGGTCTGCAAGAGAATGCACCAACTAGGCTCCTATCTCTCACAGCTTGCCCCATTGCCCCCTTGTCCATATCAACCTGATTCTTAATTTTCCTCTGAAAACTCTCCATATAACAAGATGCCTTTACATGTAAGGGTCTGCTGGCTGCACCATGTCAGTTACAAGCCATTTGGAATCCAATGGTAGATAAACATGGCCCTACCACGGATGTTTTATCAAACACCTCCCCACCATTGCTCTAGACCCACTACTCAGCAGGCTCCAACTTACTGGCATCTCTGTTCTACACCATTTTCATGAAACTCAGTAAATCAAGGCACTGTCTGGTATACTCATGATCAGCAACAGGACATCCAATGTTTCTCCAGTGCCACCTGGTCATAGGAATTTCAAAAATTTCATGGTATTTATCTAGCCATTTTTCAAGCATGAAGTTGGAGGCACTGTGGGTTTCAGTTCATTCAGCAAACATTAAATGGTGAGGAAGCTCATTTCAATGAAATCTCTGGAGAACTCTCACAGGCATGGCTTCCCAAAGAGTGGACAAAAGGTCACATTTGGCCAGGCCCATTGAGGTCTACAATGTGAGGTCCATGTGTGTTTTGACTCTCAACTATGGCTGCCATTTCTTTAAGAATAAAATCATGTGATATCCTTGCTGAGATTCCCAGGCCTCTGTGGAAATCCACCCGGGGCCTAGGTCTCAGTTTCCAAGAGCGACTTTCATGCGTGGCCTCTTAAAATCCCAACAAAATTCATGGCAATGCTTCTCTGAGTTCAGTTCCAAAACCCAGTCTCTAAGGGGAATCACACCAGAGTTCAAGCCCACGTGGACCCAGTCATTTTTTCCAATGCCACACAAATGAAAAAATTAAAACCAAAACATTCCCACATGGCCCTCATCTTATTTCACATAGTCAATCATCTTAACCTCTGGCTGGAGGTTTCCATGAGGGGCGCAGCCCAAGACAGTGTCCAAAATCAGCTCGTTTGCCCCTCATTTGTCTAAAGTCAGGGTAGCCTGGACACCGTTTCTGTGAACCAGGAGTGAACAAATAAGCCTGGCGTTAATACTTCTGTGTTTCTCCAATTTGAGGCCTACTGATTTTAGGTATCGATTCTTTAGGTGATTTAGAGTCATGAGAAAACACAAGCACCTCTGCAGGGCTTTGAAGAACTCATTTTACCCAAAGAAACCCTATTGTCATTTAATGGAGTGCAGGAACCTAACAGAGGAAGGCAAAAGACTTCATCCACAATGAATGAAATTTTTTGCCATTTTTGTTTTGGAAGCTCACATGGGATCATTCTTAAGATCCATCAGGTGCTGAGAATCTAAGTCACAGCCACACACAGGCCCAAGAGGATGATAAAGACACATCCCTTTCCAAAGCAATTAAGCAAAGAGCTACAGGTGAGGCCCATTCATTTCCATTTGAAAACTGTTTTCTTCAGGCTTCACAAAGGGGTGGCCTGAGGCAAAGACCTTCATGACATTCAGTGCAACACAACAATAAGTGAGCAAAGGCCCAAAGCAGGGTTTCTGCACTGAGACTTTCCTGGCCACACTGATATTTGGGTTTTCTGAGATGCTCGCCATTCTCTTCAGCTATCCAGGACATGGCCATGTCACAGAGCTTGGAGGTGGTACATATTTTGGACACAAATCCATGAGCCTATTTCAGAGAGTGGCCAGAATTCAGGAAGAAAACAACAACTTAGAAAGATAGCAGGTGTTGCACATCGATAAGACAAGCTGCAGTCCATTCATATATTGGGCAGGATGAATTATGGGATGATTTATACTAGACAGGACACATCCATTAATGCATTCTCTTTTCTAATGTCTACAACAACGGACACAGTGGGATACACAGAAACAGAAACACTCGCCATGTCAAATGACTTACTAGAAACTGTCCACTCCAAACCAAACAAACCGCCTTTCCTATCTATTCTCAGAACATGAGACTAAACAACAACCCACACCCACTCCCACAAAGGCACCTCCTTCCCCCAAGTAGGTCTGTGACTATCCGAAGTGTCCTCTGACTGGTGGGCCATACTATGTTCCCCCGAAATGGCCTGTCTTCTCTCAGACCTTCTTTCCTTGACCAACTCTGTGAAGATGTCAGGAAAAAGTGGTTAGCCACTACCTGTTTTCTCAGGAAAGGTCCATCTTCAGAGCTCTCCTGGCATTTGGCCATCCTCACATCATTAGGTACCAAGAAAACTGACTCTGTCCTTGGTAAATCCAAACAAGTGAGCCCACTGGGACTGGGACTGGGACTGCCTCTGGGTGCCTGGCTTCTTGGATACCAAGTTCAGAGAGTTCCATCACCAAGGAAATGAGGTATGTCACATTCTTTGGAACTGAATGAGGTCACTGCCTTGGCAACCACTTTGTCCTAACAGTTGCTTCAAAGAGTAACATAAAATGGAGTTTGCCCACGCTTCCTGTGACACTTTCATAAGGTAGAATGTATATCACCATTGGCACCCGGGAACAACTCTCCACTCAGGCCTGGTTTGGTCCATCTTCTCTACAAAAAGAAGAAAGAGATTCAGATTCAGACACATCCCTTCATCCTGACCAGGTTGTTTGCCATGGAAGATGACTTTTGCTCTCTCAGGTGCTTCATACCTGCCTTCAACTTCTCCAGGTATCATTTGTGCATGGACATTTGAGGTTCTCATCAGGTGGAAGGTCCCCAACTTTCCTGTATTGTAAGAACCACTCTGTCCCTGCTCTTCTGTAAAATGATTGAGGGAACAGTGTATACTTCTGGTTAAAAACAGGTTTGATTTGGGTTACGAATGATTCTGTGTGATGAATAATGGTATTGGGAACCTGCAATATTTACAAGAATATAGAGGTGAAATATAAGTAGGAAAACAGAAATCTAGGTATGATTTGAAGCCCAGAAGGGTTTTGCCCTGGATTGGGATACTTAGCTTTGAATGATGTTCTGCAAAGATGCCTCAGATAATTCGATATACAATGGCATAGGACCTTGTACATTGGATGATTCAATTTAGAAGAGAACATCCAGTCAAATAGGGATATTCAGTAGGATTAGCAAGATAGTAGGTAGGTTTAGGAAGAAGAGTGAGTATAGGATTTGGACCAAAAGTTCTTTAGCAATAGACTTTCTGTTGTTGAGTGAATGTAAATGTCAGCACATATGAAGAGTCAGTCACTATGTTGAACTGGGGAAAATATGTAGAAAAGCAGATATCAATAGAAACATTACGAAATCAGGCAAAGTATAGTGTGAGTGATAGAATTAGACATTTTCAACAGGGTTGAGTTTGAATATATAAATTAGGAAAAAAACAAATATGTAGTCACCAATAGGATTGACAATTGACAGCATTAGGCAACCTGGACATGGATGTTTTTAGAAATCCATGTTCACTTTCCATTTAGGCTTTGGTACAATCATAAGTGTGACCTTTCCATTTTTTTGTCCAGAATATTACTGTGATAATGAGATGACATGAGTATTTCTTTCACCATTTCTGGGAGCAATATATTGAAGATGTAAAATGAGAATCAGGGGTACAAAGAGGTGTACCCTGTTTCTAGGAACATAGAGAAAAAGCATGAATAGACCATACTGTGAATAAATAATATAACTTTTTTGAACTTTAAATAATGAATATAACTGATATCTGAAAAATTAAAGGAAATCGTATATTGATATACAATCATTCATTCCAACCAGGTATATATGTAATGGAAATATTTGTGTTTTGGTTTATCATGAAGAGTGTGTGAGTTTTGCTTCAAAATGATTATGGAAATTCAAAATAATGTGTTTGGAAAGAAGTCTCTCATGAAAAGACCAGTCAAGAAACCCTGACAATACATGTGTTCTGAAGCAAGAAGTGGTGAAAGTTGAAACAAATGCTTATTAATTTGTGAACTTGTGGATGAAATGTATATCCTGTGATGTGCAAAAACTGAAGAACCAATAATGTACCAGGGTCGAATAAAAATGAATGACAAATTACAGTTCATGTCCCATAGGAGTCTACTTGCATTGATGTTAGACTGGGTCAGTTAGTGTAGAATAATTAGGATTTGTATGCACCATTCACTGAAGTTAGTTTTCAGGAAACAAATATGTATTTCAGGTGGATGAATATTTCTGATTATAATCTTGTGAAAAGTGGATTATAAATCCACATACATGAACATGAATGAATTTAGAGAGTGTATATTAGACGCATATATTTCATATTTTGAAAAATTTGGAGAGTATATCTATATCTATATCTATATCTATACACACACACACACACACACACACACACACACAACTCACAGACATTAAAAATACCAATATAAATGCCAATCGAAATTCATCAGTAAATATGTATCATCCACAAATGCAAAAATATTTATTTTACTGAACATGAGTTAATGTATAATGTTGTTCTACTAGGACGCTCTCCTATAGGTTGATTTTCATTTCCAACAGCATTTAGGAGGAGTGAACTCTTCTCACAATTTGTATCTGCCAAGACAGCCACCTCACAAAAATGTACGTGTGATACCTGGTAGGATTCTATATATGCATATAAATATACATGTGTGAATAGGCTACAGAAAAGGGAAACAAGAATTCACATATTTGTTAAGTTTAAAAACACATGGAGAATATTTCAATTAAAATTTGACTAGATTTATAACTCCTACCTTATATAATGCAAATGTCAAGTCCAACTATACAACATGTCTCTGGAGAACCTTTGGATGTCCTGTTGTTTATCATGAGTATACTAGACAGTGCCTTGATTGACTGTGTTTCATGAAAATGATCTAGAACAGACATGCCAGTAAGTTGGTGCCTGCTGAGTAGTGTGCCTAGAGCAGTGGTGTGTATGTGTGTCATAATACATCTCTGATGTGGCCATATAAATTTGCCATTGGCTTCCAAATGGCTTGTGACAGACATGGTGAGGTCAGCAGACACTAATATGTAAGGGCGTCTTGTTATATGGAGAGGTTTCATGGCAATGTTAAGAATCAGGTTGCAATAGACAAGGGAAAAAGATATGTGGGATAGAAGCCTGGTTGGTGCATTCTCCTGCAGACCCTGACCCACCACATGTGGCAGAACTCCATCCAGCACTGTGTCCCTTTTGAACTCCTTGTATTTCGTGAAGCAAATACCAAACTCCCAATGCAGGAGAAAGAAAAACCATGAAAAAGTGGAGGATGACCAAATGGCTTCACAGCCCAGATGGGGAGAGACTTAGCACGCACTGGTCACATTTTACTTAAAAGAGAGAATTCACCACTGCTGCCTCATGTTCATTAGAAAATAAGAAACCATGTCCTCCAGGTCACATAGAATCAGACCCAGCTTTGATGGTCTCACGACAAAGGAAGCTAAAGCTCCTGAAAACAACATATATTTCAAGTGCCCAACCTCAGAGGCAGTTTATCAAGAAGTCCTTTAGGCCAGCAGAGCTCCATGTTTGTGGAGTTTTTAACCTGTCCCTTACTTATGGAAACTTCTCTACCACATCCAAGGTTGTGAACTCATGAGCATTTTCCATTCCAGTTATATATTCACAGATTTTATAACTCTTCTCCACTAATTGTGTCTTACTTGGGGCGAAGGTAATGTCAAGGCATTGTTCTGGATGAGAGAGGTAAAATATTTTGTGTAGCACATATTTGATAGACATTGGATTCTTTTTCCTATTTTCCATTCAAAATACTGAATCCCTGACACTATCACATACCCTACTAGACTCTGACTACTAATCCTAATATGATGGAGAAAAATAACCCAAATAGAACAGAAATACAAGCAGGTCAGAGGAGGCATGGTGTATTTTTGAACTTTTCTTTTGCATAATAAATGGTAGGTGTTATAAATCTAGTGAATTTTTATTTGGAATAGTTTTTCATGTGTTTTTAAAATTAACAAATATGTGAATCCCTGCCTCCCTTTCTCTGTAGCCTATACAGCACATGTATTTTTATATGTACATATTGAATCCTACCTGGTATCACACGTACATTTTTGTGAGGTTGCTGACTCGGCAGATATAAATTGTGTGAAGAGACTACCCCTCTTAAACGCTGTTGGAACTAAAAATTCAACCTATGGGTGAGCTTCCTAGTACAACAACATTATACATAATTCCATGTTCAGTAAAGTATATATTTTTGCATCAGTAGATGTTATATATTTCATTATAAATTTCATTTGGCATATATTGCTACTTTTTTATGTTTCTCTGTGTGTTTTTTTGGTATATATATATATATATATATATATATATATATATATATATATATACTCTCCTGATTTATCAAAACATGAAATATATGTGTCTTATATACACTCTCTACATTCATACATTCTTTCATGTATGCATGAGGAAATATAATCAACTTTTCTCAAGATTATTATTGGAAATATTCATCCACCTGAAATACATATTTGTTTCCTTGTACTGACAACTCACTTCTGTGAATGGTGCATACAAATCCTAATAATTCTACAGTATCTGACCCAGTTTAACATCAATGCAAGTAGATTCCTATGGGACATGATGTGTATTTTGACGTTCATTTATATTCAACACTGCTACATTAATATTTCTGCAGTTTTTGCACATCATAGGATATATATTTCATCCACAAGTTCACAACTTTATAGGTATTTTTTCACTTTTAATCATTTCCTGCTTCAGAACACATGTATTCCTCCCGGTTTCTTGACTGGTCTTTTCACGAGACTTCTCTGCAAACACATTTTTTTAAATTTCATAATCAGTTTTGAAGCAAAACTCACACACTTTTTATGATAAACCATAAATCTAATATCACCATTAGAAGCATAACTGTTTGGAATGGATGATTGTATATCAATATTAGGTTTCCTGTATATTTTCAGAAATCAATTCAATCCATTATTTAAAGTTCGAACCAGTTATATTATTTATTCACAGTATGGTCTATTCATGCATTATCTCTATATTCATAGGCACAAGGTACACCTATTTGTACCCCCAATTAATTTATACGTCTTCAAAATATTGCTTTCCTACATATTTTACCCAGTTCATCATTGTGACTGACTCTTCACATGTGCTGACATTTACATTCACTCTCTACCTGAAACCCTATTGCTAAAGAACTTTTGGTCCAAATCCTATACTCACTCTTTTATCTAAACCTACCGACTATTTTCCTAATCCTACTGAATATCCCTTTTTGACTGGATGTTCTCTTCCACATTCAATCATCCAAATTAGAAGGTCCTATGCCATAGTATATTGATTTAACTGAGACAACTGTGCAGGACATTAATCAATGCTAAGTATCCCAATCAAGGGCCCAATGCCCTTCTGGGCTTCAAAACTTACCTAGATTTCTGTTTTCATACTTATATTTCACCTATATATTCTTATAAATATCACAGGTTCCTAATACAAATATTCATTCCAGAGAATGATTCCTAACCCAAATTGAACATGTTATTAACCCTAACCATACACTTTTCCCTCAATCTAATTTTACAGAAGAGCAGGGACAGAGTTGGTCTTACAATACAGGAATATAGGCGATCTTCCAGCTGCTGAAAACCTAAAAAGTCCATGCTGAAATGATCCTTGGAGAAGATGTAGGCAGCTATGAAGGACATGAGAGAGCAAAAGTCATCTTCCATGGCAAACAACCTGGTCAGGTTGATGGGATGTGTCTGAATTAGCCTCTCTCTTCCTAATGTAGAGAAGATGGACCAAACCATGCCTGTGTGGAGAGCTGTTCCCCGGTGCCTATGGTTGATATACCATTCTAACATATGAATGAGTCACAGCAAGTAGAGGCAGCCTCCATCTTTTGGGAACCATGTAAGCAACTGTTAAAACAAAGTGGTTTCCAAGGCAGTGACTTCATTCAGATCTTGAAGAAAGTGACATCACCTTACAGTTTTGGTAATGAAAGTCTGTGATCTTGGGATCCAGGAAACCAGGCACACAGAGTCAAACCCACTCCATGTCCCAGTGGGCTAACTTGTTTGGATTTAACAAGACAGAGTCACTCTTTCTTTGTACCTACTGATGTGAGGACAGCCAAATGCCTGGAAACTATGAAGACTGGCCTTTCCAGAGAAAGCAGGTAGTTTCTCACCATGGGCTCCTGACAACTTCACAGAGTTGGCCAAATAGAACAGATTGGAGACAGGACACGCCATTTTGGGGGAACATAGTATGGCCCACAAGTCAGAGGACACTCCGGATAGTCACAGACTTACTTGGGGAAAGGAGGTGACTTTTTGGGTGTGAGTGTGAGTTTGTGGTTTTGTCTCATGTTCTGAGAATAGTTAGGAAAGCTGGTTTGTTTGTTTTGGAGTGGACTGTGTCTAGTAAGTCCTTTGACAAGGTGAGTGTTTCTGTGTCTATATATCATACTGTGTCAGTGATTGTAGACATTAGAAAAGAGAATGCATCAATGGATGTGTCCTGTCTACGAGAAAGCTTCAAAGCATTCATACTGTGCAATTTATGAATGGACTGCAGGTTGCCGTATGGATGGGCAACTCCTGCCATCTTTCTAAATTCCTGTTTTCTTCCTGAATTCTGGACACTCTCCAGAATACGCTCATGATTTTGTGTCCAAGATATGTACCACCTACATCTCTGTGACATGGCCATGTACTGGATAGCTGATGGGAATGGCGAGTATCTCAGAAAACTCAGATATCAGTATGCCCAAGAAAGTCTCAGTGGAGAAACCCTGCTTTGGGCCTTTTGCTTACCTATTCTGTTGCCCTGAATGTCAGGAAGGTCTTTGCCTCAGGCCACACTTTGTGAAGCCTGCAGAAAATAGTTTTCAAATGGAAAAGAATGGTCATTACCTGTGCCTCTTTGCTTAATTGCTTTGGAAATGGATGTTTCTGAATCAGCCTCTCAGCCCTATGTGAGGCTGTGGCTTAGATTCACAGCACATGATGGGTCTAAAGAAAAATCCCATGTGTGCATCCCAAACCAAAATGAACAAAAGAGCTGTCAGAATAGTTCTTACAATACAGGAAAGTTGGGGACCTTCCACTTGATGAGAACCTCAAATGTCCATGCACAAATGAAACCTGGAGAAGTTGTAGGCAGGTATGAAGCACCTGAGAGAGCAAAAGTCATCTTCCATGGCAAACAACCTGGTCAGGATGAAGGGATGTGTCTGAATCTGAATCTCTCTCTTCTTATTGTAGAGAAGATGGACCAAACCAGGCCTGAGTGGAGAGCTGTTCCCGGGTGCAAATGGTTGATATACATTCTACCTTATGAAAGTGTCACAGGAAGTAGGGGCAACCTCCATCTTATGTTACCCTTGGAAGCAACTGTTAGGACAAAGTGGTTGCCAAGGCAGTGACCTCATTCAGTTCCAAAGAATGTGACATACCTCATTTCCTTGGTGATGGAACTCTCTGAACTTGGTATCCAAGAAGCCAGGCACCCAGAGGCAGTCCCAGTCCCAGTCCCAGTGGGCTCACTTGTTTGGATTCACCAAGGACAGAGTCAGTTTTCTTGGTACCTAATGATGTGAGGATGGCCAAATGCCAGGAGAGCTCTGAAGATGGACCTTTCCTGAGAAAACAGGTAGTGGCTAACCACTTTTTCCTGACATCTTCACAGAGTTGGTCAAGGAAAGAAGGCCTGAGAGAAGACAGGCCATTTCGGGTGAACATAGTATGGCCCACCAGTCAGAGGACACTCCGGATAGTCACAGACGTACTTGGGGGAAGGAGGTGCCTTTGTGGGAGTGGGTGTGGGTTTGTTGTTTTGTCTCATGTTCTGAGAATAGATAGGAAAGGCGGTTTGTTTGGTTTGGAGTGGACAGTTTCTAGTAAGTCATTTGACACGGCGAGGGTTTCTGTTTCTGTGTATCCCACTGTGTCTGCTGTTGTAGACATTAGAAAAGAGAATGCATTAATGGATGTGTCCTGTCTAGTATAAATCTTCCCATAATTCATCCTGCCCAATATATGAATGGACTGCAGCTTGTCTTATCGATGTGCAACACCTGCTATCTTTCTAAGTTGTTGTTTTCTTCCTGAATTCTGGCCACTCTCCAGAATAGGCTCATGGATTTGTGTCCAAAAAATGTACCACCGCCAAGCTCTGTGACATGGCCATGTACTGGATACCTGAAGAGAATGGCGAGCATCTCAGAAAACTCAGATATCAGTGTGACCAAAAAAATCTCAGTGCAGAAACCCTGCTTTGGGCCTTTTGCTTACTTATTGTTGTGTTGCACTGAATGTCAGGAAGGTCTTTGCCTCAGGCCACCCCTTTGTGAAGCCTGAAGAAAACAGTTTTCAAATGGAAATGAATGGGCCTCACCTGTGGCTCTTTGCTTAATTGCTTTGGAAAGAGATGTGTCTTTATCAGCCTTTGGACCTGTGTGTGGCTGTGACTTAGATTCTCAGCACCTGATGGATCTTAAGAATGATCCCATGTGAGCTTCCAAAACCAAAATGGCAAAAAATATCATTCATTGTGGATGAAGTCTCTTGCCTTCCTCTGTTAGGTTCCTGCACTCCATCAAATGAGAATAGGGATTCTGTGAGTCAAATCAGTTCTTCAAAGCCCTGCAGAGGTGCTTGTGTTTTTGCATGACTCTAAATCACCTAAAGAATTGATACCTAAAATCAGTAGGCCTGAAATTGGAGAAACAAAGAAGTATTAAAGGCAGGCTTATTTGTTCACTCCTGGTTCACAGAAACGGTGTCCAGGCTACCCTGACTTTAGGCAAATGAGGGGCAAAGGAGCTGATTTTGGACACTGTCTTGGGCTGCGCCCCTCATGGAAACCTCCAGCCAGAGGTTAAGATGATTGACTATATGGAATAAGATGAGGGCCATGTGGGAGTGTTTTGGTTTTGATTTTGGTCATTTGTGTGGCATTGGAATAAATGACTGGGTACACGTGGGGTTGAACTCTGGGGTGATTCCCCTTAGAGACTGGGTTTTGGAAATGAACTCAGAGAAGCATTGCCATGAATTTTGTTGGGATTTTAAGAGGCCACGCATGAAAGTCGCTCTTGGAAACTGAGACCTAGGCCCCGGGTGGATTTCAACAGAGGACTGGAAATCTCAGCAAGGATATCACATGATTTTATTCTTAAAGAAATGGCAGCCATAGTTGAGAGTCAAAACACACATGCACCTCACATTGTAGAAATCAATGGGCCTGGCCTAATTTGACCGTTTGTCCACTCTTTGGGAAGCCGTGCCTGTGAGAGTTCTCCAGAGATTTCATTGAAATGAGCTTCCTCACCATTTAATGTTTGCTGAATGAACTGAAATCCACAGTGCCTCCAACTTCATGCTTGAAAAATGGCTAGATAAATACCATGAAATTTTTGAAATTCCTATGACCAGGTGGCACTGGAGAAACATTGGATGTCCTGTTGCTGATCATGATTATACCAGACAGTGCCTTGACTTACTGAGTTTCATGAAAATGGTGTAGAACAGAGATGCCAGTAAGTTGGAGCCTGCTGAGTAGTGGGTCTAGAGCAGTGGTGGGGAGGTGTTTGATAAAACATCCGTGGTAGGGCCATGTGGATATACCATTGGATTCCAAATGGCTTGTAACTGACATGGTGCAGCCAGCAGACCCTTATATGTAAAGGCATATTGTTATATGGAGAGTTTTCAGAGGAAAATTAAGAATCAGGTTGATATGGACAAGGGGGCAATGGGGCAAGCTGTGAGAGATAGGAGCCTAGTTGGTTCCTTCTCTTGCAGACCCTGACCCACCACACGTGACAGAACTCCCTCCAGCACTGTGTCCCAGTTTAGCTCCTAGTATTTTGTGAAACAAATACCAAACTCACAGTGCAGCAGCAAAAACTCCACAAAAAGTGGAAGAGGACCAAATGGCTTCACAGTCCACACGGGGAGACACATAGTCCCCAGTGGCCTCAGTTTACCTTCAAAGAGAGGATTCAGCACTGCTTCATCTAGTTTTTTGGAAATAAGAAACCATGTCCTCCAGGTCACATAGATGCAGACCCAGCTTTGATGGTCTCACTACAAAGGAAGCCAAATCTCCTGAAAACAACATATATTTCAAGTGCAAAACTCAGTGGCAGTTTCTCAAAAAGTTTTTAGGCCAGCAGAGCTCCATGTTTTTGGAGTGTTTACCCTGTCCCTTAGTTTTGGAAACTGCTCTACCACCTCCAAGGTTGTGAACTCCTGAGCATTTTCCATTCCAGATATGTATTCACTGATTTTGTAACTCTTCTTCTCTAATTGTGTCTTACTTGGGGTGAAGGTAATGTCAAGGCATTGTTCTGGATGAGAGCACTAGTATATTTGTGCAGCATATATTTACATACACATTGGATTCATTTTCCAATTTTCCATTCGAAATACTGAATCCCTGACACTAACCCATACCTAGTAGACTCAGACTATTCATCCTAATATAATGGAGAAAATTAACCCAACACAATAGAAATACAAGCACTTCAGAGGAGACATGTTGTATTGTTGGACTTGACATTTGCATTATATAAGGTAGGAGTTATAAATCTAGTCAAATTTTAATTGAAATATTCTCCATGTGTTTTTAAACTTACCAAATATGTGAATTCTTGTTTCCCTTTTCTGTAGCCTATTCACACATGTATATTTATATGCATATATAGAATCCTACCAGGTATCACACGTACATTTTTGTGAGGTGGCTGCCTTGGCAGATACAAATTGTGAGAAGAGTTCACTCCTCCTAAATGCTGTTGGAAATGAAAATTCAACCTATAGGAGAGCGTCCTAGTAGAACAACATTATACATTAACTCATGTTCAGTAAAATAAATATTTTTGCATTTGCGGATGATATATATTTACTGATGAATTCGATTGGCATTTATATTGGTACCTTTTAATGTCTGTGAGTGTTGTGTGTGTGTGTTTGTGTGTGTGTGTGTATATATATATAGATATGGATATAGATATAGATATAGATATAGATATACTCTCCAAATTTTTCAAAATATGAAATATATGTGTCTAATATACACTCTCTAAATTCATTCATGTTCATGTATGTGGATTTATAATCCACTTTTCACAAGATTATAATCAGAAATATTCATCCACCTGAAATACATATTTGTTTCCTAGTACTGAAAACTAACTTCAGTGAATGGTGCATACAAATCCTAATTATTCTACAGTAACTGACCCAGTCTAACATCAATGCAAGTAGACTCATATGGGACATGATATGTAATTTGTCATTCATTTGTATTCGACACTGGTACATTATTATTTCTTCAGTTTTTGAACATCATAAGATATACATTTGCCAAGGCAGTGACCTCATTCAGTTCCAAAGAATGTGACATACCTCATTTCCTTGGTGATGGAACTCTCTGAACTTTGTATCCAAGGAGCCAGGCACCCAGAGGCAGTCCCAGGCCCAGTCCCAGTGGGCTCACTTGTTTGGATTTACCAAAGATAGAGTCAGTCATTCTTGGTACCTACTGAAGTGGGATTACCAAATGCCTGGAGAGCTCTGAATAGGGAGCTTTCCTGAGAAAGCAGGTAGTGGCTCTCCACTTTTTCCTTACAACTTTACAGAGTTGGCCAAGGAAAACAGATCTGAGAGAGGACAGGCCATTTCGGAAGAACAGAGTATGGCCACCAGTCAGAGGACACTCTGGTTAGTCATACACCTATGGGGAAGGAGGTGCCTTTTTGGGAGTGGGTGTGGGTTTGTGGTTTGTCTCATGTTCTGAAAATAGGTAAGAATGGCGGTTTGTTTGTTTTGGAGTGAACTGTTTCCGGTAAGTCATTTGAAGAGGTGAGTGTTTCCATGTCTGTGTATCCCACTGTGCCTGTGGTAGTAGACATGAGAAAAGAGAATGCAGCAATGGATGTGTCATGTCTAGTATAAAGCTTCCCAGCCTTCATTCTGCCCAATTTATGAATGGAGTGTGGCTTGCCTTATGCACGGGCAACACCTAATACCTTCCTAAGTCCCTGTTTTCTTCCTGAATTCTGGCCACTCTCTAGAATAGGCTCATGGTTATGTGTCCAAGATATGTACCAAATCCAAGGTCTTTGACATGGCCATGTACTGGATACCTGAATGGAATGGCCAGCATCTCAGAAAACTCAGATATCAGTGTGACCAGGAAAGTCTCAGTGGAGATACCCTGCTTTGGGCCTTTTGCTTACCTATTGTTCTGTTGCCCTGAATATCAGGAAGGTCTTTGTCTCATGCAACCCCTTTGTTAAGCCTGAAGAAAACAGTTTTCAAATGGAAATGAATGTGCATCACCTCTGGCTCTTTGCTTAATTTCATTGGAAAAGGATGTGTCTGATTCAGGCCCTTTGCCCTGTTTTAGGCTGTGACTTAGATTCTCAGCACCTGATGGAAGTAAAGAAAGATCCCATATGTGCATCTAAACCAAAATGGAAAAACGTTCAATCAATGTGCATGAATTATATTGCCTTCCTTTGTTAGGTTTCTGAAATCCATCATGTCAGAATAGGGATTCTTTGGGTGAAATGAGTTCTTCAAATCTCTGCAGAGGGGCTTGGCTTTTCTCATGACTCCAATTCACAAAAAGAATCTAGACCCAACAGTCAGAGAGCCTCAAATTGGAGAAGCGAAGCAGTATTAAGGGCAGGCCTATTTGATCACTCCTGGTTCACAGGAAGGGTGTCCAAGCCACCCTGACATTCGGCAAATGAGGGGCAAGGGAGCTTATTTTGGACACTGTCTTGGGATGTGCCTCTCATGAAAACCTCCATCCAGATGTTATGATGAGTATCTTTATGGTAGAAGATGAGGGCCATGTAGGAGTGTTTTGGTTATAATTGTGGTCATTTGTGTGGCAGTTGGAAGAGATGACTGGGTAAACCTGGGCTTGAATTCTGCTGTGATTCCCCTTAGAGACTGAGTTCTGGAACTGACCTCAGAGAAGTATTGACATGAATTGTGTTGGGATTTTAGGAGGCCATGAATGAGAGTTGCCATTGGAACCTGGGATCAAGGCCCAGAGTGGCTTTCCACAGAACACTGGGAATCACAGCCAGGATATTACATGATTTTATTCTGAAAGACTTGGCAGGCATAATTGAGATTCAAAACACACTTGGACCTTGCTTTGTAGACCTCCATGGGCCTGGCTTCATGTGACTTTTTGGCCACTCTTTGGGTAGACTTGCCTGTGAGAGTGCTCCAGAGATTTCCCTGAAATTAGCTTCCTCACCATTTAATGGTTCCTGAATGAATTGAAACCAACATTGCCTCCAAATGCATCTGTGAAAAAATGCTAGATAATTACCATGAAATTTTAGAAATTCCGATGACCAGCTGGCACTGGAGGACCTTTGATGTCCTGTTGATGATCATGAGTATAACAGACAGGGCCTTGATTGACTGGGTTTCATGAAAATGGTGTAGAACAGAGATGCCAGTAAGTTGGGACCTGGTAAGTAGTGGGCCTAGAGCTGTGTTATGCAAATGTGTGATAAAACATCTGTGGTGGGGCCATGTGGATCTTCCATTGGCTTCCAAATGGCTGTGACTGACATGGTGCAACCATCACACCCATATATGTAAAGGCATATTTTTATATGGAGAGGTTTCAGAGCAATGTTCAGTATCATGTTGCTATTGTCAAGGGGGCAAGCTACTTGAGATAGAACCCTGGTTGGTGCATTCTCCTGGAGACCCTGCCAACCACACCTGACAGAACTCCCTTCAGCACTGTGTCCCATTTGAACTCGTTGTATTTCATGAAGCAAATACCAAACTCCCAGTGCAGCAGCAAGAAACACCACGAAAATTGGAGGATGACCATTGGTTTCACAGTCCACACGGGAAGACCCTTAGCCCTCAGTGGCCAATGTTTACCTACAAAAAGAGAATTCCTCACTGCTGCCTCATTTTTATTTGAAAATAAGTAATCATTTCCTCCAGGTCACATAGATGCAGATCCAGCTTTGATGGTTTCACTACAAATAAAGCTAAAGCTCCTGACAACAACATATATTTCAAGTGCCCAACCTCAAAGGCAGATTCTCAAAAAGTCTTTTGGCCAGCAGAGCTCCATGTTTGTGGACTGTTTACCCTGTCTCTTACTTTTGGAAACTCCTCTACCACCTCCAAAGATGTGAAATCTGGAGCATTTTCCATTCTAGATAATATTCACAGATTTTCTAACTCTTCTCCTCTAATTGGGTCTTACTTGGGGCGAAGGTAATGTCAAGGCATTGTTCTGGAGGAGAGTGGGAAGATTTTTCCGTAGCATATATTTGCATACACATTGGATTCAGTGTCCTATTTTCAATTCAAAATACTGAATACCTGACTCTAACCCATACCCTACCAGACTCTGACTACTAATCCTAATATGATGGAGAAAAATAACCCATAAAGAATAGAAATACAAGCAGTTCAGAGTAGGCATGGTGTATAGATGGACTTGCCTTTTGCATGATACAGAGTTGGAGTTATAAATCTAGTCAATTGTTTGTTGAAATAGTTGTCCTTGTATCTTTAAGGTTAACAAATATGTGAATTGATGTCTCCCTTTCTCTGTATTCTTATATGCACATATAGATTCCTATCTGGTACCACACGTACATTCTTGTGAGGTGGCTGACTTGGCAGATATAAATTGTTAGAAGAGATCACTCCTACTAAACCCTGTTGGAACTGAATATTCAACCTATGGGTGAGCTTGCTAGTTGAACAGCATTATACATAAATCCATGTTCAGTAAAATGAATATTTTTAGATCTGTGGATGGTATATATTTTATAATGAATTTTGATTGACATATATATTGCTACTTTTTTGTCTGTGTGTTTGTTTTATGTATATGTATATATATGTATATATATATACATGTGTATATATATATATATATATATATATATATATATATATATATATATACACTCTCCAGATTTTTCAAAATATGAAATATATGTGTCTTATATTCACTCCCTAAATTCATTCATGTTCATGTATGTGGATTTATAATCAACTATTCACAAGATTATTCTCAAAATATTCATTCACCTGAAATTTGCCCAATGCTCTCAAATGTCAATCCTATTTGTGACTACATATTTGTTTCTTCCTAAGATTATATTTTTAAACTCAACCCTGTTCAAAATGTCTAATCCTATCACACACTTTATACTTTGCCTGATTTTGTAATGTCTCTATTGATATATGCTTTCCTACATATTTTCCCCACTTTATCATTGTGACTGACTCTTCACTTGTGCTGACATTTACATTCACTCTCTAATCGAAATCCTATTGCTAAGAAACTTTTGTTCCAAATCTTATACTCACCCTTCTTCCTAAACTTACTGACTATCTTCCTAATGCTACAGACTATCCCTTTTTGACTGGATGTTCTCTTCTACATTCAATCATCCAAGTAAACGTGGTGCGAGCTTCAGAGGAGGAGACTACCAACAGGCTATCTCATGCAACATCAAAGGGTTTATTGGGTGTCCAGAATGCTGGGGTTCAGAGCTCACCTGAATAGAGCAGATAGCCCTGAGAATAGCTGAAGTAGAGCTTATATACTTTCCCTGGAGAGAGAAGGGAAGGAATTGTATTGATGGGTCAGGGCGAGTGGGCGGTTTGCATGCAACTGGGAGAGGGAGTACATTCTGCAATTTGGCAGCTGGGGATAGAACATTCTGGGAACAAATTTTGCAAACATTTCTCAAGATTTCAATAGTGTTTCTTCTTCTGGCTAATTTTAATCATAAAAATGATCATTGGAGGGTGTCACATTCAATGTCTGCTAGTGGGGTATTACCATAAGTTTAACTCCTCCAATTTGAGCCTGGAGAAAAGATATTACACGGTTGAGCAAACAGGGTTTTATAGTTAGCAATAATATGAGGATTATTATTGGACCGGCCAGGGTTGATAAAAACGTAGTTAACCAGGGGGACTGTGTGAACCAAGACTCAAGCCACCCTTTTGGGCCCTCTCTCATTTGTTGATGCTCTTCAAGGTGTCTTTTAAATTTACTCATAGATTTTATTACGACTCCAGTATAGTCAGCATAAAAACAACATTCTTCCCTCAATGCAGCACAAAGCCCCCCTTCTCTAATGAAGAGGAGGTCCAACCCTCAACTGTTCTGTAAAACAACTTCAGAGAGAGAGGTTAAAATTTCATGCAAAGCCCTGAAGGAGGTTTCTAATATCTTACTTTTGCTCTATTGCTGCTTCAAATTGGGTCATCTTTTGTGTCCCATGGACAATGCCACTGGTTCCTCTGCCCACCCGTGCAGCAACTCCTATTCCTAATAGGATGGCTAAAGTGAGGGATATATGTTCCCAGTGGAACCGGTTGTATGCCCCCCCTATTTGATCTTCAAATGAACCTGCATCATGATAGAGCACTCTGGGAAACATCTGCACCATTACACAATTTATCACATATCCTGATCATTTCATGAAAACATAAACGATGTTTAAGTATATAGAATTATGCTGTTGTAGGCACTGACAAAGCAAGGCACCTAAGATAGCACTCAAGAGAGGGAAACAGTCCTATTTGGTTGCAACCGGATTCAGAGGGCATTGCTTATATTGTAATCAATTAATCCCCTGAAACTCAAGTTTAGGTAGTTTCAGAATTTTGTACCCAACATATAAGGGATGGGGCTCAGAAGTTCACAGTCTTCAGAAGTTTAAAAAAGCAGTATTTGTTTCTGTTTTTCCTTCTGTTCTGGGCAAGTTAACTTTTCAAGGACACCTGGGAGGAGGAGAGCTTTTTCTTCCATTTCTTATTTTCCCCCTGCCAGCTGTTACCATGGAGCCCGGTTGGTAATTTCTTTATCTTAGAAATGTAGCCATCTCTGTGAAGCCCAAGATGAAGGCCAGAGGACTTGTTCACATATTTTGTGAAAAACTAGTTAGGGGTTGTCTAGCTTAGAAGTACTGAGATTTTTAGCCAGTGGCCAAGTAGAACAGGGCAATACGAAAGAGAAAGATTATCTACATTAAAGTCTTTATTGGGACTGTTTTGCTGAAAGTTCAAAACTCAGCCATGGTGAAGACTTCTGAAGAAGGTCATTTAAGACTTTTCTGTGGGCCTGGTACAGAGGGGGAAAGACGGGGAAGGTGGGGCTGAGAGCACCTCCGAGGATCTGAGAATGAGGGAAAAGAGAGATGTAAAAGAATAATGCGAAAGGGTATTGGGAATTTCCTAGCAGCAAACTTGAGCAGTAGATCAGGTAGAGCAGAGTGAAAGACGGGAGTGAGGATACCAAAATCCTGTGAGGGACTTTAAATTTTAGTAACCTGTTTTCAGTGATGACAAAGCAACTTTAAAGGCCAATTATATTACATCTTGGATAAGGGTCTCAGGGCTCTCCTCAGCTCGTTTGAGCATTGGGTTAGCTGGTAAGAGGACCTGGTGGGACCCGGTGAGGGCACTGACAGGAGATGAGAGGAATGAGTCGGTGTAGCGGTACCTATGTACCTGCTACCTCAGAAAGGGGGCGATGGTCTGAGAACTGGTGGAGCTTTGGGTTTCTGATCTAGTTATTGGAGGGGAGAAATCAAGTTGCTGAGATGGGAGTGACATCAGAGGGTCTGGAGCAGAAGGCTGAGGATAATGATCTATTGGAGAAGCATAGTTCAGGATGTGAGTGAGGGAGGGAAAAGGCTTCCACATAGGGGAATTTCCTTTCACTCTTTTGAGCACTTGCAGAAGTTAAAAAGGTCATGCAAAATTTGAGGATCTAGAGACCCCTCTGGGTGCCATAGTTTTTGGTTGTCTAATTGGTAATGTGGCCAATGCTGTGTACTGAATTTGATGAAGAATTGGGGTTCCATCAGGCAGCCCCTGTATGCACACATTCCCATGACATACAGAAAAAGTCGGCTTTTCCCCCACACAGCCATTACTCTTTGTGGCTTTGATAGTCTGCCAGGCAAACTTAGTAATCTAGACTAGCCAATCTGCATCTGGCTCACGTGTCCCTACATCCATAATGTTTGTTTCCATTATCTATGGTACAGAAGGGATTTAATGGTATTTTAGTGGGATCCTCTTCATCAGGGATATCACAATAGGAAATACCTATAGCCAGCTAACAAATGTCTGGGTGGAGAGATGGCCACCAGGTCCCTAAGGGGGCTGTATGCGAGATAGACCATACTTCTTTTCCAGTAGGATTTGTGATCAGCCATCACTGCTTAATGGGCTGATGAGGGTTAGGACTACTTGTAGCCAAGGGGAGAGTATATAACCTTATTCACATTGCAAATACACAATTTGAAACTGTTACCAGTCTTTTTCAGTTTCCAGAAAGATTCTGTACAGGCAGCAGGCTTGAGATGAGAGGTATGGATCCAGGAAGTGATTCTGTTTACGTTTACCACTGTAGGTGTTATAATAGCACCTGGTATGGTCCTTTTCAGCGGGGTACCAGGGATGACACCTGATATCATCTTACATAGATGAAATCTCTTACTTGATATGGATGTGGAATCCCCTGGTACCCAGTTGGGTAGGCAGTGGCCAGCTGTTTCCACAGGTATTACTGAGTTCTTTCAAGATCTTTAAGTCTGTCAAGCAAGGGGGTGTGGAAAGGATCTTTAGGTCTTACAGTTGGGCTTAGGTCCCCTACTGGAGGAGGGCCACCATAAAGAATTTCACATGTGGTAAGGTTACTCAAAGAAACAAAGGGATTTTTTCTTGCATGAAACATTGCATAAGGCAGGAGCATAGTCCAATCTTATGCTGGTCTCTAAGCTTAATTTCGTTAAGGTCTCTTTAATAGTTCTATTCATTCTTTCTACTTGTCTTGAACTCTGTGGTCTATAAGCACAATTTAACTTCCAATTAATCCCCAGGTTCCTGGCTAACCCCTGACTTACCTGGGTCATGAACATCGGTCCATTGTCAGATCCTATTACCGGCTTAGCTTCCTCCAATGGTAGAGAGGCTTAGTCAGCAGCAGCGGAATCACTTAGAGTGTGTTGTGTGTTAGGGGACGAGGGCAGGGGATAAGGAGGGGGAGAAGAGTCCAGTAGAGTCAAATCTGTGACTCAGGGAGAACAGAGGGTGGAGGAGGAGGAGGTTGAGAGGGTTTGAGAGATCATGGGGGAAGGAGTAGGAGCAGAGGTAGGGGCAAGGAAAGGCTTCACCCATGGAGGAGGAGATTTGCAGAGGTCCTGCCAAGTTAAGATATATGGCTGTTGATCCGGATGGCTATGTGGCGCTGGCTGAAAGACAATACCTCTGACTTTTTAAATTAGTGGGAAGTAGAAAGATCCTTCTAGGGGCCATACGACTCCAAAGATGGGCCATTCTGAGGCACAGAGATTCTGCCAGGTACAGCGTTTTACTAAAAAAAGAAAGATTCTGAGCCCTTAAGCGGACTTTGGTCCAGTGATCAAGGGTCAGGGACAGAGGCATTGACGTGCTCTGTTCCATAATGAAAGTTCCACAAACAGTAAAAGCAAGGACACACGACACAGATAAGACAAGACCATAAAGACAGGCAATGAACGTCCAACACTGAGACCAGGAATGAGTAGCCGGCAAAACCCAATGGTATGGCAATAACGAATCTAAAAGAAAATATCACTGAGTCGAGAACACTATTGTTCCTTGATTTCCCGAGTTCTCTGCGGGGTCCTCCAGAGAGGTGCCCTTTGTCTCTGTGACATGTCTCTCAGCCACCACATATATTTCACCTATATATTCTTCTACACATAGCAAGTTCCCAATACGATCATTCATCCAGCAAAATGATTTCTAACCCAAATCGAGCATGTTTTTAACCATAACCGGACACTGTTCCCTCAATCTAACTTTACAGAAGAGCAGGGCAGGAGTTGATATTACAATACAGAAATGTAGAAAAACTTCCACCTGCTGAGAACCTCAAAGGTCCATGCAGAAATGATCCCTGGAGAAGATGTAGGAAGCAATAAAGGACCTGAGAGACCAAAAGTCATCTTCCATGGCAAACAACCCGGTCAGGATAAAAGGTTGTGTCTGAATCAGATTTTTTTTTTAATGTAGAGATCACGGACCAAACCAGGCCTGTGTGGAGATCTATTCCTGGGTGCCTTTGGTTGATATACCATTCTAACTTGTGAAAATGTCACAGGAAGTAGGGGCAGCCTCAATCTCTTGGGACCCTTGGAAGCAACAGTTAGGACAAAGTAGCTGCCAAGACAGTGCCCTCATTCAGTTCAGGAAGGAAGTGACCTCACCTCACTTTCTTGGTGATGGAACTCTCTGAACGTGGGATCCAGGAAGCCAGGCACACAGAGCCAGTCCCAGTCCCAGTCCCAGTGGTCTCACTTGTTTGGATTTACCAAGGACAGGGTCAGTATTTTTTGGTACCTACAGATGTGAGGAAGGCCAAATGCCAGGAAAGCTCGGATGCAGGGCTTTTCATGAGAAAGCAGGTAGTAGCTCACCGTTGGCTCCTAAGAAGTTCACAGAGTTGGCCAAGGAGACAAGATCTGAGACAGAAAAGGCCATTTTGGGGGAACATATTATGGCCCACAAGTCAGAGGACACTCTGGATAGTCACAAACCTACTTAAGGGAAGGAGGTGCCTTTGTGGGTGTGGTTGTGGGTTTGTGGTTTTGTCTCATTTTCTGAGAATAGGTAGGACAGTCGGTTTGTTTCATTTGAAGTGGACTGTTTCTAGTAAGTCTTTTCACAGGGCGAGTGTTTCTATGTCTGTGTATTCCACTGTTTCCGTGGTTGTAGACATTAGAAAAGAGAATCCATCAATGGATGTGTCGTGTCTAGTAGAAATCTTCTCAGCATTCATATTGCCCCATTTATGAATGGACTGTATCTTGCCTTATCGATGAGCAACACCTGCTACCTTCCTAAGTTTCTATTTTCGTCCTGAATTCCGGCCAATCTCAAGAATAGGCCTATGGTTTTGTGTCCAAGATATGTACCACCTACAAGCTCTGTGACATGGCCATGTACTGGTTAGCTGTAGGGGATGGCGAGCATCTCAGAAAACTCAGATATCAGTGTGACCAGGAAAGTCTCAGAGGAGAAACCCTGCTTTCGGCCTTTTGCTTACCTATTGTTCTGTTGCCCTGAATGTCAGGAAGGTCTTTGCCTCAGGCCACCCCTTTGTGAAGCCTGAAGAAAACAGTTTTCAAATGGAAATGAATGGGCATACCTGTGGCACTTTCCTTAATTGCTTTGGAAAGGGATGTGTCTGAATCATGCCCTTGGCCCTGTGTGTGGCTGTGGCTTAGATTCTCAGCACCTGCTGGATCTAAAGAAAGTTACCATGTGTGCATCCAAAAGAAAATTCGCCAAAAGAGCAATTATTGGGAGGAAGTCTCTCGACTTCCTCTGTAAGGTTCCTGACTTCCATCAAGTGAGAATGGGATCCTTTGGGTCAAAAGAGTTCTACAAAACCTGCAGAGGCTAGCCCATTGTGCTTGGGTTTTCTCATGACTAAAATTCACATAAAGAATCTAAACCCCACAGACAGTAGTCCTCAAATTGGAGCGGTATTAACGGCAGGCCTATTTGAACACTTTTGGTTCACCGGATGGGTGTCCAGGCCACCTTGACTTTAGGCAAATGAGGGGCAAAGGAGCTTATTTGGGACACTGTCTTGGTCTGCACCCCTCATGGAAACCTCCAGCCAGATTATGATGAGTGTCTATATGAAAGAAGATGAGGGCCATATGGGAGGGTTCTTGTTTTAATTGTGGTAATTTGTGTGGTAGTTGGAAGAGATGACTGGGTCCACCAGGGCTTGAACTCTGGTGTGATTCCCCTTAGAGACTGAGTTCTGGAACTGACCTCAGAGAAGTATTGCCATGAATAGTGTTGGGATTTTAGGAGACCACGCATGAGAATCGCTTTTGGAAACTGAGATCTAGGCCCAGGATGGCTTTCCACAGAGCTCAGGGATTCTGAGCCAGGATATCACATGTTTTAATTCTTAAAGACTTGGTAGCCATAATTGAGAGTCCAAACACACATGGACCTCACATTGTATACCTCAATGGGCCTGGATTCATGTGTCCTTTTGGCCACTCTTTGGGAAGGCTTGCCTGTGAGTGTTCTCCAGAGCTTTCATTGAAATGAGCTTCCTCACCATTTAATGGTTCCTGAATTAAATGAAACCCACAGTGCCTCCAACTTCATCCTTGAAAAATGACTAGATTAATACCATGAAATTTTTGAAATCCCCATGACCAGGTGGCACTGGATAACCTTTAGATATCCTGTTGCTGATCATGAGTATAACAAACAGTGCCTTGATTGACTGAGTTTCGTGAAAATGGTGTAGAACAGAGATGCCAGTAAGTTGGAGCCTGCTGGGTAGTGGGCGTAGAGCAGTGGACTATAGGTGTGTAAATAAATATTTTTGGTAGGACCACCTGGATCTTCCATTGGCTTCCAAATCTTGCGACTGACATGGTGCAGGCAGCAGACCTTTATATGTAAAGGCATCTTGTTATATGTAGAGGTTTCAGGGCAATGTTCAGAATCAGGTTGCTATAGTCAAGGGGAAAGCTATGTGGGATAGAAGCCTGGTTCGTACATTCTCTTGCCGACCCTGACCAACCACACATGACAGAACTCCCTCCAGCATTGTGTCCCAGTTGAACATATTGTATTTCATGAAGCAAATACCAAATTCCCAGTGCAGCAGTAAGAAACACCCTGAAAAGTGGAGGATGACCAAATGGCTTCACAGACCACACGGGAAGACACTTAGCTCCCAGTAGCAACAGTTTACCTACAAAGGGAGTTTTCAGACCTGCTGCCTCATGTTCATTACAAAATAAAGAACCATGTCCTCCAGGTCACATAGATGCAGACCCAGATTGCAGAATCACATCAGTTGCAGAACCATTGATTTAAATATTGCCATACATATATTTCTTGTGCCTAACCTCAGAGGAAGTTTCTCAATAAGTCTTTAGGTCAGCACAGCTCCATGTTTCTGAAGTGTTTACCATCTCCCATACTTTTGTAAACTGTTTTACCACCTCCAGTGTTGTGAACTCCTGAGCATTTTTCATTCCACATATGTATTCACAGGTTTTCTAACTCCTCTCCTCTAATTGTGTCTTACTTTTAGCGATGGTTATGTCAAGGTATTGTTCTGGATAAGAGAGGGAAGATTTTTGTGTATCACATGTTTGCATACACATTAGATTCATTTTCCTATTTTCCATTTGAAATACTGAATCCCTGACACTAACCCATACCCTACTAGACTCTGACTACTAATCCTAATATCATGGAGAAAAAAAAACCTAACTGAATAGAAGTACAGTCCTTTTATAGGAAGCATGGTGTATATTTGTATTTGTCTTCCTCTTTATCAAGAGTATGTGTTTTAAATTTAGTAAACTTTTCATTTTAATATTTCTCCATGATTTTTTAAAGTTATCACATATGTAAATTCCTGTCTCCCTTTCTCTGTATCCTATTCAGCACATGTAATTTTTTTATGCATATACAATATCCTACCTGGTATCACACGTACATTCCTTTAAGATCACTGACTTTGGAATATAAAAATTGTGAGAAGAGATGACTCTCCCTAAATAATGATGGAACTGAAAATTCCACCTTTGGGTGAGCTTCCTAGTGAAAAACACTATACATAAATCCATGTTCAGTAAAATGAATATTTTTGGATTTGTGAATGAATTATATTTCATGATGAATATCGATTGGCATATATATTGCTAAATATTAATGTGTGTGTGTGTGCATGTGTGTGTGTGTGTGTGTGCGTGTGTGTGTGTGTATATTCTACGGATTTTAAAAAAATATGAAAAATATGTGTCTTATTATACACTCCCTAAATTCATTCATATTCATTTATGTTCATTTAAATTCAAATTTTCACAAGATTATTCTCAGTAATATTCATAAACCTGAAATATATTTTGGTTTCCTACTACTGAAAACTTAGTTCAGTGGATGGTGCTTAAAAATCCTAATATTTCTACAGTAACTGAACCAGTTTAACATCAATGCAAGTAGATTGCTATGGGACATGATATGTAATTTGAAGTTCATTTTTACTCAACACTGGTACATTACTATTTCTTCAGTTTATGGACATCATAGGATGTATTTTTTCATCCAGAACTTCACAAATTTTTTTGGCATTTGGTTCACTTTCAATTACTTACTACTTCAGAACACATGTATTCCTCCATGTTTCTTTACTGGTCTTTTCACTAGACTTCTTTCTAAACACATTATTTTCGATTCCATAATCATTTTTGAAGCAAAACTCACTCTTTACGACAAACCGTAACCGTAATAATACCATTGCATATATAACTCGTTGGAATGATGGTATATATATCAATATAAGATTTCCAATATATTTTCAGATGCAAACTCAATCCATTATTTAATGTTGGATCCAGTTACATACTTTATTCACAATATGGTCTATTCATGCTTCATCTCAATAATCATCAACACAAGGTACACCTATTTGTATCCCCAGTACTAATTTATAAGTTTCCAGAATATTGCTCCCCTTTATGGTGGAAGAAATACTTATGTCACCTGATCTACATATACATTTTACCACAGTAGTATTCTGGACACAAAATGCAAAGGTCACACATATGATTGTACCAAAGCCTAAATGGAAAGTGACCATGGATTACTAAAAGCATCTATGTCCAGGGTGCCTACTGCTCTCAAATGTCAATCCTATTGGTTACTACATATTTGTTTCTTCCTAAGATTATATATTTAACCTCAAGCCTGTTGAAAATATCTAATCCTATCACTCACTTTATACTTTTCCTGATTTCCTAATGCCCCTATTGATATCTGCTTTCCTACATATTTTTCCCAGTTCATCATTGTGACTGTCTCTTCACATGTGCTGACATTTACATTCACCCTCTAACTGAAAACCAATTGCTAAAGAACTTTTGGTCCAACTCCGAGACTCACTCTTCTTCCTAAACCTACTGACTATCTTCCTAATCCTACAGACTATCCCTTTTTGACTGGATGTTCTCTTCTACTTTCAATCATCCGAGGTATAGGGTCCTATGCCATTGTATATCGATTTATCTGAGACCTCGGTGCAGAACATAATTCAATCTAAGTATACCAATCAAGGGCCCAATGCCTTTCTGGGCTTCAAATCTTTCCCAGATCTCTGATCTCATACATATATTTCACATTTATATTCTTATAAATATCACAGGTTCCCAATACCGTAATTCATCCAGCAGAATGACTCCTAACCCAAATCGAACATGCTATTAACACTAACCATACACTGTTCCCTCAATCTCACTTTACAGAAGAGCAGGGACAGAGTTGGTCTTAAAATCCAGGAAGGTAGGGTATCATCCACCAGCTGAGAACCTCAAAAGTCCCTGCAGAAATAATCCCTTGAGTAGGTGTAGGCAGGTATGAAGGATCTGAGAGAGCAAAAGTCATCTTCCATGGCAAATAACCTGGTCAGGTTGAAGGGATGTGTCTGAATTAGCCTCTCTCTTCCTAATGTAGAGAAGATGGACCAAACCATGCCTGTGTGGAGAGCTGTTCCCCGGTGCCTATGGTTGATATACCATTCTAACTTATGAATGAGTCACAGCAAGTAGAGGCAGACTCCATCTTTTGGGAACCTTGGAAGCAACTGTTAAAACAAAGTGGTTTCCAAGGCAGTGACTTCATTCAGTTCTTGAAGGAAGTGACCTCACCTTACATTATTGGTGATGAAAGTCTGTGATCTTGGGATCCAGGAAACCAGGCACACAGAGTCAAACCCACTCCATGTCCCAGTGGGCTCACTTGTTTGGATTTAACAAGACAGAGTCACTCTTTCTTGGTACCTACTGATGTGAGGACAGCCAAATGCCTGGAAACTATGAAGACTGGCCTTTCCAGAGAAAGCAGATAGTTTCTCACCACGGGCTCCTGACAACTTCACAGAGTTTGCTAAAGAGACCAGATCGGAGACAGGACACGCAATTTTTGGGGAACATAGTATGGCCCACAAGTCAGAGGACACTCCGGATAGACACAGACCTACTTGGGGGAAAGAGGTGCCTTTTTGGGTGTGAGTGTGAGTTTGTGGTTTTGTCTCATGTTCTGAGAATAGTTAGGAAAGCTGGTTTGTTTGTTTTGGAGTGGACTGTTTCTAGTAAGTCCTTTGACAACGTGAGTGTTTCTGTGTCTATATATCATACTGTGTCCGTGATTGTAGACAGTAGAAATGAGAATGCATCAATGGATGTGTCCTGTCTACGAGAAAGCTTCAAAGCATTCATCCTGTGCAATTTATGAATGGACTGCAGGTTGCCGTATGGATGGGCAACTCCTGCTATCTTTCTAAATTCCTGTTTTCTTCCTGAATTCTGGACACTCTCCAGAATACGCTCATGATTTTGTGTCCAAGATATGTACCACCTCAATCTCTGTGACATGGCCATGTACTGGATAGCTGATGGGAATGGTGAGTATCTCAGAAAACTCAGATATTAGTATGCCCAAGAAAGTCTCAGTGGAGAAACCCTGCTTTGGGCCTTTTGCTTACCTATTCTGTTGCCCTGAATGTCAGGAAGGTCTTTGCCTCAGGCCACACTTTGTGAAGCCTGAAGAAAATAGTTTTCAAATGGAATTGAATGGTCATTACCTGTGCCTCTTCGGTTAATTGCTTTGGAAATGGATGTGTCTGAATCAGCCTCTTGGCCCTATGTGAGGCTGTGGCTTAGATTCACAGCACATGATGGGTCTAAAGAAAAATCCCATGTGTGCATCCAAAACCAAAATGGACAAAAGAACTGTCATGGTGGATAGAGTCTCTCGCCTTCCTCTGTAAGGTTCCTGACCTCCATTAAGTGAGAATAGGGATCATTTGGGTCAAGTGAATTCTTTAAAGTTCTGCAGAGGCTATCCCATAGGTTCGTGGGTTTTCTCATGACTCCAATTCACATCTATGTTTACAGAAGAGCAGGGACAGTGTTGGTCTTACAATACAGGAATGCAGTGGATCTTCCATCTGTTGAGAACCTCAAAGCTCCATGCAGAAATGATCTCTGGAGAAGATGTAGGCAGCTATGTAAGACCTGAGAGAGCAAAAATCATCTTCCATGGCAAACAACCTGGTCAGGATTAAGGGTTGAGTCAGAATGAGCCTATCTCTTCTTAATGTAGAGAAGATGGACCAAACCCAGCCTGTGTGGAGAGCTGTTCCCTTTTGCCTACGGGTGATATACCATTCTAACTTGTGAAAGTGTCACAGGAAGTAGGGGCAGCCCTCATCTCATGGGACCGTTGGAAGCAATTGTTATGACAAAGTGGTTGCCAAGGCAGTGATCTCATTCAGTTCCTGAAGGACGTGATCTCATCTCACTTCCATGGTGATGGAACTCTCTGAACTTGGGATACAGAAAGCCAGGCACCCAGAGCCAGTCTCAGTTCTAGTCCCAGTGGTCTCACTTTTTTGGATTTACAAAGGACAGAGTCAGTCTTTCTTGATACCTACTGATGTGAGGATGGCCAAATGCCAGGAAAGCTCCGAAGAGGGGCTCTTCCTGAGAAAGCAGATAGTGGCTCACTCCTGGCTTCTAACAACTTCACATTGTTGGCCAAGAAGACCAGATCTGAGACAGGTCAGGCCATTTCGGAGCATCATAGTATGGCCCATCAGTCAGAGCACACTCCGGAGAGTCACAGACCTATTTGGGGGAAGGAGGTGCCATTGCGGGTGTGGGTTTGTGGTTTTGTCTCATGTTCTGAGAATAGTTAGAAAAGGCGGTTTGTTTGGTTTGGAGTGAACTGTTTCTAGTAAGTCGTTTGACAATGCAAGTGTTTCTATGTCTGTGTATCCCACTGTGTCCGTACTTGTAGACATTAGAAAAGAGAATGCATCAATGGATGTGTCCTGTCTCATAGAAAGCTTCCCAGCATTCATCCAGCACAATTTATGAATTGAATGCGGCTTGCCTTATTGATGGGCGATACCTGCTACCTTCCTAAGTTGCTGTTTTCTTCCTGAATTATGGCCAATCTCCAGAATAGGCTCATGGTTTTGTGTCCAAGATATGTACTACCTCCAAGCTCTGTGACATGGCCATGTACTGGATAGCTGAATGGAATGGCGAGCATCTCAGAAAACTCAGATATCAGTGTGACCAGTAAAGTCTCAGTGGAGAATCCCTGCTTTGGGCCATTTGCTTACCTATTGTTCTGTTGCCCTGAGAGTCAGGAAGGTCTTTGTCTCAGGCCAACCCTTTGTGAATCTTGAAGGAAAGATTTTTCAAATGGAAATGAATATGCTTTACCTTTGGCTCTTTCCTTAATTGATTTGGAAAGAGATGTGTGTGAATCAGCCTCTTGGCCCAGTGTGATTCTTTTACTTAGATTCTCAGTACCTGATGGATCTAAAGAAAGATCCCATGGGTGCATAAAATCCAAAATGGCATAAAGAGCAGTCATTGTTGATGAAGTATTTTGCCTTCCTCTGTAAGGTTCCTGAATTCCATCAAGTGAGAATAGGGATCTTTTGGGTCAAATGAGTTCTTCAAATCTATTCAGAGGCTATCCAATAGGTGCTTGAGTTTTCTCATCTTTCCAATTCACATAAAGAATCTGTACCCGACACTCAGTAGGACTCAAATTGGAGAAGCAGAGCAGTATTAACGGCAGGCCTATTTGATCACTCCTGGTACACAGGAAGGGTGTACAGGCCACTGGGAATTTAGGCAAATGAGGGGCAACAGAGCTTATTTTGGACACTGTCTTGGGCTACGCTAATGCTATCAAATGTCAATCCTATTGTTGACTTCATATTTGTTTTATCCTAAGCTCATATATTCATCCTCAACCCTGTTGAAAATATCTAATCCCATCACTCACTTTATTCTTTTTCTGATTTCCTAATGTCTCTATTGATATCTGCTTTCCTACATATTTTGCCCTGTGCATCATTGTGACTGACTCTTCACTTGTGTTGACGTTTACATTGACTCTCTAACCAAAACCCTATTGCTAAAGAACTTTTGTTCCAAATCCTATACTCACTTTTCTTCCTAAACTTACCGACTATCTTTCTAATCCAACTGACTATAACTTTTTGAATGGATGTTCTCTTCTACATTCAATGATCCAAGTACAGTTCAGGTTTCTATTCAACCGGGTGAGGGAGTAGATTCTGCAGTTTGGCAATTGGGGACAGCACATTCTGGCAACAAGTTTAGCAAAGAGTTCTCAAGATTTCAACAGTGTTTCGTTAAGTGTACAGAAAAACAGGAAGTGACAAGTACATATTTTATTAACCTTTCATTCCCCACTTCTTTTTCTGGCTACTTTTAATCATAAAAGTGATCTTTGTGGGGTGTCACATTCTATGTCTGCTAGTGGGGTATTACCATAATTTTAATTTGTCCAATTTGAGCTTGGAGAAAAGAAATTACATGGTTGAGGAAACAGGGTTTTATAGTTAGTAATAATATGAGGATTATTATTGGACCGGCCAGGGTTGATAAAAACGTAATTAACCAGGGGGACTGTGTAAAAAAAGACTCAAACTACCCTTTCTGTGCCTCTCTCTCTTTCGTTGTTGCTCTTCAAGGCATCTTTTTAATTTACTCATAGATTTTTTTACAACTCCAGTATTGTCGACATAAAAACAACATTCTTCCCTCAATGAAGCACAAAGGCCCCCCTCTGTCATGAAAAGGAGGTCCAACCCTCGACTGTTCTGTAAAACAACTTCAGAGAGAGAGGTTAAAGATTCCTGCAAAGCTGTGATGGAGGTTTCTAAAATCTTTAAGTTTTGATCTATTGCTTCTTCTAATTGGGTCACTTGTTGTGTCCCATGGACCAGAGCAGTGGTTCTTGTGCCCAACCCTGCAGCAACTCCTATTCGTAATAGAATGGCTAAGGTGAGGGACATATGTTCCCAGCGGAACCGGGTTGTATGTCCCCCTCTTTGATCTTCAGATGAACCTGCGTCATGATAGAGCACTCTGGGAAACATCTGCACCATTTCACAATTAATCACATCTGTTGACCATTTCATGAAAACATAAACAATGTTTAAGTATATAGAATTATACTGTTGTAGGGACGGACAAGGCAAGGCACCTAAGATAGCACCAAAGACACGGAAACGTCTTTTTTGGTTTCAACCAGATTCAGAGGGCATTGCTTCTGTTGTAATCAATTAATCCCCTGAAACCCAAGTTACGTAGTTTCAGAATTTTGTACCCAACACGTAAGGGAAGGGGCTCAGAAGTTCACAGTCTGCAGAAGTTCACAAAAAGCAGTTTTTGTTTCTGTTTTTTCCTCAGTTTGGGCAAGTTAACTTTTCAAGGACACCTGGGTGGGGGTGTCTTCCCTTTCTTTTTTTCCCCCTTCCAGCTGTTTCCATACAGCCCAGTTTGTAACTTCTTTATCTTAGAAATGTAGCCATCTCTGTGAAGCCCCAGCTCAAGGCCAGAGGCCTTTTTTTCAAATATTTTGTGAAAAACTAGTAAGGTTGTGTCTAGATCAGGAGTGCTTAATTTTTTAGCCAGTTGCCAAGGAGACCAGGGCAACACAAAAATAGGAAGTTTATCTACAGTGAACTCTTTTATCGGGATTCTTTTGCTGAAAGTCCTAAATCAGCCATGGTGAAGACTTCTGGAGAAGGTCAGTTAAGACTTTTCTGTGGGCCTGGTACAGAGGGGGACAATTTGGAAGGCAGGGATAAGAGCAGCTCTGTGGATCTGAGAATGAGGAAGGAGAGATGTAAAAGAATATTGGGAGAGGGCTTTGGGATCTTAATAGCAACAAAAACTTGAGCAGTAGAACAGATAGAACAGAGGGGGAGACGGGAGTGAGATTCCAAAAAGCCTGTGAGGGACTTTAAATTCTTAGTAACCTGTTTTTAGTGATGACAAAGCAACATTAAAGGCCATTTTCATTACATCTTGTATTAGGGTCTGAGGATTCTTCTCAGCGGGTTTGAGCTTTGCATTAGGTGGTAAGAGGACTGGGTGGGACCCGGTGCGGGCACTGACAGGAGAGGAGAGGAGTGAGTGAATGGAGTGGTACCTCAGTACCTGCAACCTCAGCAAGGGAGCAATGGTCTGAGAACCAGTCGAGATTTGGGTTTTTGATCTAGATATTGGAGGGGAGAAATCAAGTTGCTGAGGTGGGAGTGACAGCAGAGAGTCTGGAGCACAAGGCTGAGGGTGAGCATCTATTGGAGAAGCATAGTTCAGGATGTGAGCAAAGGAGAGAGAAGGCCTCCACATAGCGGAATCTCCATTCACCCTTTTGAGCACTTGCAGAAGTTAAAAAGGTCACACAGAATTTGAGGATCTAGAGACCCCTCTGGGGGCCATCGGTTTTGGTTATCTAATTCGTAATATGGCCAATGCTGTGTACAGAATTTGATGAGGAGTTTGGGTTCCATCTGACAGTCCCTGTATGCTCACATCCCCATGACTTACAATAGAAGTCTGCTCTCCCCCCCCCACAGCCGTGACTGTTTGTGACTTTGATAGTCTGCCGGGCAAACATAGTAATCTAGGCTAGCCAACCTGCATCTGGTTCACGTGTCCCTACATCTATAATGTTTGTTTCCATTATCTATGGTACGGAAGGGATTTAATGGAATTTTAGTGGGATCCTGTTAATCAGGGATATCCCAATAGGAAAGACCTATAGCCAGCTGACAAATGACTGGGTGGAGAGATGGCCACCAGGTTCGTAAGGGGGCTGTATTCGAGATAGGCCATACTTCGTGTCCAGTAGGATTTGTGATCAGCCATCGCAGCTTAAGGGGCTGATTAGGGTTAAGACTACTGGTCGTCAAGGGGAGAATAAATATCTTCCAGGATCTTCTTTACAACCATTTGCAATGTTTCTTTTTTCTTCTTTTTTATTTCTTTTTTTGTGTGTGTGTGGGGAAGGCTTCAATACATCCTGAAAATGTATGTTCAAAGACTAGGAGTTATTTAAGTCCATACCTTACTGGCTTAATTTCAGTAAACTCCACTTCCCAGAATTGTCCTCGTCTGGTTCCTCATAGGTGCTTTCCTGCAGGAAGCTTGGAAGTGTAAGCTTTAACCAATTAATGGACCTGACAGGCTTTTGTTACCCATTCAGTTATTTCCTTTTGCTGTGAGTAGGTTAGTGGAAAACTGTGTTCTTGATCTTTCACGAATGAATGCAGTTTCTTTGAACAAAGGTGAATGAGTTGATGAACATTTTCTACTGACATAGTTAGAGCCATGATTATAGGAGTAGTTACTGAAGAATTAAAAAATTCCACTTGAGGGCCTTCAGGGTTAAAAGTTATTTTGGCCCAGAGCTTGGTGAGCAGAACTCTGCCCATCAATGGGGCCAGGCATTCTGGGATTACTAGGAAGGAGTGATGGATTTTTCCTTTTCCCTGGTCCATGTTCCTCGTAGTTGTCAAAGCCCGATATTTACTTCTGTTAGACTCTTGAATTAGAGACCTTTTATTCGGTAGAGGGCCCAATGGGCCTTACGGGCTGAGTATATTCCCCCTGCATCTACTTCAAAGTTTATTGTGTTCCCCTCCACTTCAAAAGTTACCTTGAGGTCAGGGAGAGGATCTGAGCCCGGACTTTCTTAGTATTACTCCAGAGTCAGAATATCTGGCTGGCATGGCTGTCTCTTTCTAGGGCACTCTTTGGCCCAGTGTCCTTTTTCTTTAGAGTAGGCACATTGATCTGAGGCCAGGGGTGGCCTCTAGTGTGTGCCCAGGTATCCCTTCCTGTCTCTCTGTTTCTTAGTTTCTGGCCTATTTGTTGTTGTGACCAGGACCTTAGTCAATGCCTTAGTCTGTCTTTTGTTTCTTTTATCCTCACTCAGCTCCCTTCTCTTCCTCAGTTTCTTTCTTAAAGTATACCTTCTCGGGTTCTCTGACTAAATCCCTCAAAGTCATATCTTGTAATCCATCTAAGCATTGTAACTTTCTTTTAATATCCAGGGCAGCTTTCCCAATAAAGGCCATTGTGACAGATGCCTTTTGATCCTCTGCCTGAGGATCGAAAGGAGTATGTCTCTTATATACCTACATAATTATCTCTAGGAACATAGAGGGAGATTCATCAGGCCCTTAAATAATCTCTCTTACCTTGGCCAAATTAGTTGGTCACCTAGCGGCCACTAAGATACCCACTATTAGAGCCCGGCGATAAGTGGACAGATGCTCCCTACCTTCAAAGGTGTTGGGGTCCCAGTTGGGTCGTTTCAAGAGAAAGCCGGCTTTGAATATATTGGGAAGTTTTGTCGGTCACGCATTTGGTCCGAGGATACTTTTTTCTAGCATCCAGGAGGATTCTCTTTTGTTCCTCTGTCATGAAGAGAGTCCCTAGGAGTTGTTGGCAGTCATCTCAAGTAGGTTGGTGTGAAAACATCAATGACTTCACCAGACATGAGAGCCAGGTTGGGTCCTCGGTAAAAGGAGGATTGTTATTTTTCTATTTATATAGGTCTGAAGAGGAGAAGGCCAATACTGGTAGGCTTGCATTTTTTCCCTATGGCCATCGTCAATCATTGGTCCTTAGGGATGGAGGGAAGAAACACGGGAGTTTCAGGGTTTTCAATCATTTGCCACCAGCGAGTTCCTTTAGCACTCCAGCTTCCTCCAGGGGAGGAGGGGCTGTGTGTGACGCAGGGGTGTTATCTGGAGGGCCCTGGGCTGGCTTAGCTTCCTCCAATTGCGGAGAGGCTGAGTCAGCAGCTGGAGAATCACTTAGAGGGTGTTGGGGGTTGTGGGACAAGGGTAGAAGATAAGGAGGGGAACGAGAGTCCAGTAGAGTCAAATCTTGTGACTCAGGGAGAACAGAGGGTGGAGGAGGAGGAGGAGCAGAGGGGTTGAGAGATCGTGGGGGAAGAAGTAGGAACGGGGACACAGCAAGGAAAGGCTTCACCCACGGAGGAGGAGATTTGCAGAGGTCCTGCCAAGTTAAGGTATATTCCTGTTTATCAGTATGGCTATGTGGCCCTGGCTGTAAGACAATATCTCTGTCTTTTTAAATTAGTGGGAAGTAGAAAGATCCTTCTAGGGGCCATCCGAATCCAAAGGTGGGCCATTCTGTGGCACACAGAGTCTGCCAGGTCCAGCGTTTTACTGAAAAAGAAACATTCTGAGCCCTTAAGCGGACTTTGGTCCATAGATCAAGGGTCAGGGACAGAGGCATTGAAGTGATCTGTCCCATAATGAAAGATACACAAACAGTAAAAGCAACGACACAGGACACAGACAAGAGAAAACAATAAAGACAGGCAATCGACGTCCAACACTGAGACCAAGACTGAGCAGGTGGCAAAACCCGATGGGCTGGCAATACCGAATCTGAAACAAAGTATCACTGAGTCGAGGAGACTATTATTCCTCGATTCCCGAGTCCTCTGTGGCGTCCCCCAGGGACTTGGCTTGTGGCTCTGTGACACGTCTGCCAGCCACCATCAAAGAGAGCTCACACACTTCATCGACAGCCATTTTGCCAAGCCCTAACCTGAAACCGGAAACCAGAAAGTGGTGCCTTACTTACCCTGAGAGTAGCCCATTGGGGTCTCTCGTTCACCACTGCTGGATTTCGGTGGAACCTCCATATATAAATATCGGAAGAGCATTGGGGGAAGAGACCACCAAGAGACTCTCTCATGCAAAAACAAAGGGTTTATTGGGGGTCCAGCATGCTGGGGCTCAGAGCTCATTTGAATAGAGCAGAGAACCCTGAGAACAGCTTAAGCAGAGCTTATATACTTTCCTTGAAGAGGGCAGGGAGGAAAGTTTATTGATGGGCCTGGGCGGGTGAGCAGTTTGCGTGCAACTGGGTGAGGGAGTACATTCTGAAGTTTGGCAGTTGGGGACAGCACATTCTGGGAAAAAGATTAGAAATCACTTCTCAAGATTTCAACAGTGTTTTATTAAGCATACAGAAAAACAGAAAGTGACAAGAATCTATTTTATTAACATTTCACTACCAACTATACTTTGCCAGATTTCCTAAAGTCTCTATTGATATCTGCATTCCTACATATTTTCCCCAGTTCATCATTGTGATTAATTCTTCACATGTGCTGACATTTACATTCACTCAATACCCGAAACCCTATAGCTAAAGAACTTTTGGTCCAAATCCTATACTCACTCTCCTTTATAAACATACCGACTATCTTCCTAATACTACTGACTATCCATTTTGACTGGAAGTTCTCTTTGAAAATCAATCATCCAAGTTACAAGGTCCTATGCTTAATACCCAATCAAGGGCCCAATGCCCTTCTGGGCTTCAAATCTTACCTAGATTTTTGTTTTCAGATTCATATATTTTACCTATATATTCTTGAAAATATCGCAGGTTCCCAATACCATTATTCATCCAGCAGAATGATTTCTATTCCAAATCAAACCTGTTATTAACCGTAACCATACACTGTTCCCTCAATCTAACTTTAGAGAAGAGCAAGGACAGAGTTGGTCTTAAAATACAGGAATTTAGGGGATCTTCCAACTGCTGAGAAACTCAAAGGTCTATGCGCAAATGATCCCTAGAGAAGTTGTAGGCACCTATGAAGGAACTGAGAGAGCAAAAGTCATCTTTCATTGCAAACAACCTGGTCAGCATGAAGGGATGTGTCTGAATCAGCCTCTCTCTTCTTTATGTAGAGAAGAAGGACCAAACGAGGCCTCTGTGGAGAGCTGTTCCCGGTTACCAATGTTTGATATACCATTCTAACTTGTGAAAGTGTCAAAGGAATTAGGGACAGCCTCCATTTCATGGGACCTTTGGAAGCAAATGTTAGGACAACGTGCTTGCCAAGGCATTGACCTCATTCAGTTCCTGAAGGAAGTGACCTCACCTCACATTCTTGGTGATGGAACTCTCTGAACGTGGGATCCAGGCATCCAGGCACACAAATCTAGTCCCAGGCCCAGTCCCAGTGGTCTCACTTCTTTTGATTTACCAAAGACAGAGTCAGTCTTTCTTGGTATCTACTGATGTGAGGATGGCCAAATGCCAGGAAAGCTCTGAAGAGTGGCCTTTCCTGAGTAAGCAGGAAGTGGCTCACCGTTGTCTCCTGACAACTTCACAGAGTTGGCCAAGGAAACCAGATCTGAGACAGAACAGGCCATTTGATGGGAACATAGTACGGCCCACCAGTCAGAGGTCACACCCGATAGTCAGAGACCTACTTTGGGAAAGGAGGTGAATTTGTGGGTGTGAGTGTGTGTTTGTGATTTTGTCTCATGTTCTGAGAATAGGTAGGAAAGGCAGTTTGTTTGGTTTGGAGTGGACGATTTCTAACAAGTGATTTGACAAGGGGAGTGTTTTTATGTCTGTGTATCCCACTGTGTCCATGGTTGTAGACATTAGAAAAGAGAATGCATCAAAGGATGTGTCCAGGCTAGTAGAAAGCTTACCAGAATTCTTTCTGCCCAATGTATGAAAGGAATGCGGCTTGCCTTATGGATGGGTAACACCTGCTATCTTCCTAAGTTCCTGTTTTCTTCCTGAATTCTGGCCACTCTCCAGAATAGGCTCATGATTTTGTGACCAAGTTATGTACCACCTCCAAGCTCTGTGACATGGCCATGTACTGGATAGCTGAAGGGAATGGCGAGCGTCTCAGAAAATTCAGATATCAGTGTGACCAGGAAAGTCTCAGTGGAGAAACACTGCTTTGGGCCGTTTGCTAACCTAATGTTCTGTTGCCCTGAATGTCAGGAAGGTCTTTGCCTCATGCCACCCCTTTGTGAAGCCTGAAGAAAACAGTTTTCAAATGGAAATGAATATGGATCACCTGTGGCTCTTTGCTTAATTGCTTTGAAAAGGGATGTGTCTGAATCAGCCTCTTGGCCCTGTGTGAGGTTGTGGCTTAGATACTCAGCACGTGGTGGATGTAAAGAGAGATCCCATGTGTGCATCCAAAACCAAAATGGCCAAAATGCAGTCCTTGTGGATGAAGTCTGTCCCCTTCCTCTTTAAAGTTCTTGAACTCCATCAAGTGAGAATAGGGATCCTTTGGGTCAAATGGGTTCTTCAAAGACCTGCAGAGGAGCTTGTGTTTTCTCATGACTGCAAATCACATAAAAATATATACCTGACACTCAGTTTTCCACAAATTGGAGAAGCATAGAAGTATTAACGTCTAGCATATTTGATCACTCCTGTTTCACATGAAGGGTGTCCAGACCACCCTGAATTTACGCCAATGAGGGGCAAGGGAGTTATTTTGGACACTCTCTTGGACTCCGCCACTCATGGAAACCTTCAGCCAGAGGTTGTGATTAGTGTCTATATGGAAGAAGATGAGGGCCATATGGGAGGGTTTTGGTTTTAATTTTGGTCATTTGTGTCCGGTTGGAAGACATGACTGGGACCACCTGGGCTTGAACTCTGGTGTGATTCCCCTTAGAGACTGAATTCAGAGAAGTATTGCCATGAATTTTGTTGGGATTTTAGGAGTCCACCCATGAGAATCACCCTTGAAAACTGAGATCTAGGCCCAGGGTGGCTTTCCACAGAGCCCTGGGTATCTCAGCCAGAAGATCACATGATTTAATTCTGAAAGACTTGCCAGCCATTGTTGAGAGTCACAACACCCATGGACGTCACATTGTAGACCTCAATAGGCCTGGCTTCATGTGACATTTTGGCCACTCTTTGGGAAGCCTTGCCTGTGAGAGTTCTACAGAGCATTCATTGAAATGAGCTTCCTCACCATTTAAAGGTTCCTGAATGAATTGAAACCCACAGTGCCTGCAACGTCATCCTTGAAAAATGCCTAGATAAATACCATGAAATTTTTGAAATTCCCATGACCAGGTGGCACTGGAGAAACTTTGGATGTCCTGTTGCTGATCGTAAATATGCAAGACAGTGCCTTGATTGAGTGGGTTTCATGAAAATGGTGTAGAACAGAGATGCCAGTATGTTGGAACCTGCTGAGTAGTGGGCCTAGAGCAGTGGTAGGCAGGTGTGTGATAAAAAATTTGTGGTGGGGCCATGTGGATCTGCCATTGGATCCCAAATGGCTTGTGACTTACATGGTGCAGCCAGCAAACCCTTCCATGTAAAGGCTTCTGTTTATATGGAGATGTTTCCGGGCAATGTTTAGAATCAGGTTACTATGGACATGGGGCCAAGCTATGTGGGATAGAAGCATGGTTGGTGCATTCTCCTGCAGACCCTGACCAACCACACATGAAAGAATTGCCTCCAGAACTGTGTCCCAGTTGAACTTCTTTTATTTCATGAAGCAAATGCCAAAGTCCCAGTGCAGCAGCAAGAAACACCACGAAAAGTGGAGGATGACCAAATGGCTTCCCAGTCCACATGGGAATACCCTTAGCCCCCAGTGGCCACAGTTTACTTACAAAGAGAGAATTCAGCACTGCTGCCTCATGTTCATTGGAAAATAAGAAACCATGTCCTCCAGGTCACATAGATGCAGACACAGCTTTGATAGTCTCACTAAAAAGAAGCTAAAGCTCCTGACAACAACATATATTTCAAGTGCCCAAACTCAGAGGCAGTTTCTCAAGAAGTATTTAGGCCAGCAGAGCTCCATGTTTATGGAGTGTTTACCCTGTCCCATACTAGGGAAACTCCTCTACCACTTCCAAGGTTGTAAACTCCTGAGCATATTATTCACAGATTTTATTACTCTTCTCCTCTAATTGTTTCTTACTTTGGGCGAAAAAAATGTCAAGGAATTGTTCTGGATGAGAGTGGGAAGATTTTGTTTAGCACATATTTGCATACACATTGGATTCATTTTTCTATTTTACATTTGAAATACTGAATCCTGACACTAACACATGCCCTGCTAGATTCTGAATACTAATCCTAATATAATGGAGAAAAATTACGGAAACAGAATAGAAATACAAGCAGTTCAGAGGAGGCATGTTGTATACTTGGACTTGCCTTTTGCATTATATAGGGTAGGAGTTATAAATCTAGTCAATTTTTTGTTGAAATAGTTTTCCATGTGCTTTTAAAGTTAACAAATATGTGAATTCCTGTCTCCCTTTCTCTGTATTCTATTCAGCACATGTATTTTTATATGCACATATAGAATCCTACCTGGTATCACACGTACATTCTTGTGAGTTACATGACTTGGCAGATACAAAGTGTGAGAAGAGATCACTCCTCTTAAACGCTGTTTGACCTGAAAATTCAACCTATGGGTGAGCTTCCTAGTTGAAAAAAGTTATACATAAATCCATATCCAGTAAAATGAATATTTTTGGATCTGTGGATGATACATATTTCATGGTGTAATTCGATTGGCATATATATTGCTAATTTTTAAAATCTGTGTGTGGATATATATATATATATATATATATATATATATATATATATATATATATATATTCTCTCCAGATATTTCAAAATATTTAATATATGTGTCTTATTATACACTCCCTAAATTCATTCATGATTATGTATGTGGATTTATAATCAACTTTTCACAAGATTATTCTCAGAAATATTCATTCACCTGATATACGTATTTTTTTCCTAGTATTGAAAACTAACTTCAGTGAATGGTGCATATAAATCCTAATATTTCTACAGTAACTGATCCATTTTCACATCAATGCAAGTAGATTCCTATGGGACATGATAAGTATTTTGAAGTTCATTTTTATTCAAAACTAGTACATTACTATTTCTTCAGTTTATGCACATTATTGGATATATATTTCATCCACAAGTTCACAAATTTATAGGCATTTATTTCACTTTCAATCACTTTCTGCTTCAGAAAACACGTGTTCCGCCATGTTTCAAACTGGTCTTTTCATGAGACTTCTTTCCAAACACATTATTTTTGATTTCCATAATCACTTTTGAAGCAAAACTCACTCACTCTTCATGATAAACCATAACCCTAGGATTACAATTAGACGTATAACTAGTTGTTATGAATGATTATATATCAATATATGATTTCTTATGTATTTTCAGATATCAATTCAATACATTATTTAAAGTGGAACCAGTTATATTTTTTATTAACTGTATGGTCTATTCATGCATTATCTCTATATTCATAGACACAGGGTACACCTATTTTTACCCTCAATACTAATTTATACGTTTTCAAAATATTCCTCAAAAAATGGTGGAAGAATTACTCATGTCACCTGATCTATATATACATTTTATCACAGTAATATTCTGGACAAAAAAATCAAAGGTCACCCTTAAGGTTGTACCAGAGCCTAAATGGAAAGTGAGCATGGATTACTAAAACCTTCCATGTCCAGGTGGCCTAATGCTCTCAAATGTCAATCTTATTGGTGACTACATTTTTGTTTCTTTCTAAGATTATATATTCAACCTCAAGCCTGTTGAAAATGTCTAATCCTATCACTCACTTTATACTTTGCCTGATTTAGTAATGTCTCTATTTATATCTATTTTCCTACATATTTTCCCCTGTTCATCATTGTGACTGACTCTTCACTTGTGCTGACATTTACATTCACTGTCTACCTGAAACCCTATTGCTTAAGAACTTTTGGTCTAAATCCTATTCTCACTCTTCTTTGTAAACCTACTGACTATCTTTCTAATCCTACCGACAATCCCTTTTTGAGTGGGTGTTCTATTCGACATTCAATCATCCAAGGTACAAGCTCCTATGCCATTGTATATAGATTTATCTGAGACATTTTTGCAGAAAATAATTCAAAGCTAAGTGTGCCAATTAAGGGCCCAATGCCCTTCTGGACTTCATATCTTCCCTAGATTTCTGTTTTTATACTTATATTTCACCTATATATTCTTGTAAGTATCATAGTTTCCCAATACCATTATTCGTCATGCAGAAGGAATCCTAACCCCAAATTGAACATGTTACTAACCCAAACCATACACTGTTCTCTCAATCGAACTTTACAGAACAGCAGGGACAGGGTTGCTCTTAAAATACAGGAATGTAGGGCATGTTCCACCTGTTGAGAACATCAAAGGTCCATGCAGAAATGATCCCTTGAGAAATTGTAGGCAGCTACGAAAGACCTGAGAGAGAAAAGTCATCTTCAATGGCAAACAACCTTGTCAGCATGAATGGATGTGTATGTATCAGCCTCTCTCTTTTTAATGTAGAGAAGATGGACCAAAACAGTCCTAGGTGGAGAGCTGTTCCCGGGTGCCCATGGTTTATATACCATTCTAACTTGTGAAAGTGTCACAGGAAGTAGGGGCAGCCTCCATCTCATGGGACTCTTGAAAGCAACTGTTAGGACAAAGTGGTTGTCAAGGCAATGACCTCATTCAGTTCCTGAAGAAGTGATCTACCTCACTTCCTTGGTGATGGAACTCTCTTAACTTGGGATCCAGGAAGCCAGGCACCCGGAGCCAGTCCAGTCCCAGACCCAGTAGGCTCACTTGTTTGAATTTACCAAGGAGAGTGTCAGTCTTTCTTGGTACCTACATATGTGAGGATGGCCAAATACCAGGAGAGCTCTGAATAGGGGCCTTTCCTGAGAAAGTAGGTAGTGGTTCACCGCAGGCTCCTGACAACTTCACAGAGTTGGCCAAGGAGACCAGATCTGAGATAGGACAGGCCATTTTGGGGGAACATAGTATGGCCCACCACTCAGAGGAAACTCCAGATAGTCACAGAGTTACATGGGGGAAGGAGGTGTCTTTGTGGGGTGGGTGTGATTTTGTGGTTTTGTCTCATGATCTGAGAATAGGTAGGAAAGACGGTTTGTTTGATTTGGAGTGGTCTTCTTCTAGTAAGTCGTTGGACAAGGCAAGTGTTTCTATTTCTGTGTATCCCACTGTGTCCGTGGTTGTAGACATTAGAAAATAGAATGCAACAATTGATATGTCCTGTATAGTAGAAAGATTCCCGGCATTCATCCTGCCCAATTTATGAATGGACTGCAGCTTGCCTTATCCATGGGCAACACCTGCTACCTTCCTAAGTTCCTGTTTCTTCCAGAATTCTCACCACTCTCCAGAATAGTCTCATGGTTTTGTGTCCAAAATATGTACCACCTCCAAGCTCTGTGACATTGCCATGTCCTGGATAGCTGAAGGGAATGGCGAGCATCTCAGAAAACTCAGATATCAGTGTGACCAAGAAAGTCTCAGTGGAGAAACCATGCTTTCGGCCTTTTGCTTATCAATTGTTCTGTTTCCCTGAATGTCAGGAAGGTCTTTGCCTCAGGCCACCCCTTTGTGAAGCCTGAAGAAAACAGTTTTCAAATGGAAATGAATGGGCATCACCTGTGGCTCTTTGCTTAATTGCTTTGGAAAGGGATGTGTCTGAATCAGCCTCTTGGCCCTGTGTGAGGTTGTGGCTTAGATTCTCAGCACCTGATGGATGTAAAGAGAGATCCCATGTGTGCATCCAAAACCAAAATGGCCAAAAGAGCAATTATTGTGAATGAAGTCTCTCGCATTCATTTGTAAGGTTCCTGACCACCATCAAGTGAAAATACGGATCCTTTGGTTCAAATGAGTTATGCACAGCCCTGCAGAGGCTAACCCATAGGTTTTTGGGTTTTCTCATGGCTCCAAATCATATAAAGAATCTATAACTGACAGTCAGTAGGCCTCAAATTGGAGATGCAGAGCAGTATTAACAGCTGGCCTATCTGATCACTCCTGGTTCACCGGATGGGTGTCCAGGCCACCTTGACTTTAGGCAAATGAGGGGCAAGGGAGCTTATTTTTGACACTGTCTTGGGCTGCACCCGTCATGAAAAACTCCAGCCAGAGGTTATGATAAGTGTCTATATGGAAGAAGATGAGGGCCATGTGGGAGTGTTTGGTTTTAATTGTGGTCATTTGTTTGGTGGTTGGAAGAGATAACTGGATCCACCTGGGCTTGAATTCTGGCATGATTCCTCTTAGAGACTGAGTTCTGGAATTTACCTCAAAGAAGTATTGCCATGAAATGTGTTGGGATTTTAGGAGGCCACGCATGAGATGCGCCCTTGAAAACTGAGATCGAGGGCCAGGGTGTCTTTCCACAGTGCAGTGAGAATCTCAGCCAGGATATCACATGATTTTATTTTGAAAGACTTGGCAGCCATAATTGAGAGTCTAAACACAAATGGAACTCATATTGTAGACCTCAATGATCCTGGCTTCATGTGACCTTTTGGCCACTTTTTGGGAAGCCTTGCCTGTGAGATTTCTCCAGAGATTTCATTTAAATGAGCTTCCTCACCACATAATGGTTCCTGCATTAATTGAAACGCACAGTGACTCCAACTTCATCCTTCAAAAATGGCTAAATAAATACTATCAAATTTCTGAAATTCCCATTACCAGGTGGCACTGGAGAACCTTTGGATATCCTGTTGCTGAACATGAGTGAAATAATTCCCCACGCAATGACACTTCACCGGGAGAATTCCAATTTTATTGCTAAAAGCTGTGTGCTTATATAGAACTAAGGGGGAGATGGTATGGCTTAGATAAATGGCAGCAACCCGTTTATTGACAAGTTCTTTCAAATATCAGCTCCAGAGCCCAGGAATTAGTTCTAATTGGGGCTAAGGTTCTCCACAAGCGAGATTTGAAATTGGCGCTGGCGGGAGAGTTCACAAGGGCGGGAACTTTTTGCACCACTGCAGAAATGAAGAAGGTAGGAAGAAGAAGTCCTTAGGCGCCATGTTGGGGTTTTTCTCTGCGGTATGGCTGCCATTTATTCTTTTCCCAACATTCCACCCTTTTTGTTTTCTTAGGAAGTGGGGCGTCGTTTGTCAGATCTGGCTGCTTCCTGCTGTGTGGGGCTGGTGTGGGGCCTAGAAAGAGAAGTGGAGGAATGCTCAGGGGGCAGGTATGGGGATATCATGGCAGCCAGAAATAAAACCCAGTGGCTATAGACAGCTATTTTCATAGGGGTGAAGTCAATGAATGTTCCCTGAAGCCAAAGATGTCGATGGCATGGAACCAGTCCTGGATGGAAGAGATTGTTGGTATCAGCCACTGGTCCTGTAACAGAGACTCAAGGAAATACTGGAAGCGTTGCCTGGACATGGTGTCGCCAGCACCTGAAGAAGATCAGAGCGAATAAAAACAGAATGAAGATAAAAATTAAAGCAAATGTCAATTTTTGGCAGAAGTTCCATGTGGGGGGACTGACATAGAAGAGGCCAAGGGCCATGAGAAAGCTTAGAAGGTGGTAAAGACTATGAATCCAGGATGGCAGATTAACAGGTTCTCCGAGCTCGTTGTCTCCTGCTGTCTAATACCCGTTGCATTCCATCGTGCCTGGTAGTGAGCTTCATCACTGAGTGAACTGTTCTCTTGGAGATGTTGGGGATTCATCGGTCATCAGAGGCTGGTAGTGACTAAGCAAAAGCTGGTTGAAAGTTTGATTAGGAATTTTATGCAGTTGGGTTTGAAGGCACTTCATTATGCAGGGCAAGAGAGCACAAAAAAGGAGCATCCAAATAAGGGGACCCAAGATATGTAGTAAGTACATGGCAAGATAGGATTGGAAGAACCCCGTTATGGGATTGGAGGAGGTAGGTTTGAGCAATTGGGTCGATAATTCCTGCAATTTAACAACATTTTTTTTAATTAGCCCAGATTCATTAACATAATAGCAAAATTCCTGTCTGAGGAATAGGCATGTAACCCCTTTTTCTGCAGTGAGAAGATCAATTGCCCTTTGGTTCTGTAAAGCCACTTGTGCCAATGAAGTAACCTGCCGCTGCAAGGAACCCAGAGACTCAGCCATGGTATTGAGTGTTTCCTGCAGTTTTTGTTGAAGGTCATTGGATCCCATAGAGCATGACCTATAGCTCCACCAGAGAGTCTGAGACCCGTCACTGAGGTTGTTAAAATGAGGCCTACCAGAACCGGCAGAAAGACTACCCTACGGGTGCGGGAAGGTAGGGCCAACTGTCAGAATTCGGTGGGAGTATACAAAGATAGCTGAGGAACTACAGTAACCAAGAAACAGGCGCCAGAGACATTGATGGTTGAGGTACTTAAAGAACCATTACACCAGAGGAAATGTCCAGGTTGCATAAACACAGGGCTCTATGGAGTGCTGTAGCTCAAGGAACAAATGGGTAAAGGATTCATTATTGGCAGGTGGAAACAGATGAAAGGAAATAATGTATTGGTGGAATAACTTTCCCACAGTGGGATACGTGTCACATGTAGGGGTTGTCCTTTTTAGAGAAATTGTAGGGTTTTGCTGGAATATTTCCTGCCGCTAATGGGACTGCTGCTAGAAGTGGACGACTAAGTGAAGCACAGAGAAAGCACTGAGAAGTAGGCACAGAAAGAGGGGTGGAGTTTAATAATCAAAAAGTTTGGTGTAGCAAATTGAGCCATGTGGGAGGGGGACCTGAGAGGGTTGAAGGCTCTGAATCCTTTTTGGATGAGCTATGGATATCATCTCGAAGTTTTGATTCTGAGTCCTTAATGTGTTCGACTACCTGGATGGTTGCCTTAGGTTGCGTAATCAGGGTGCGGCCAATAGTCATCCACCCTGTGGGTCTGATTGAGGTTGTCCGAGCATAGACAGCAAACTCAACATAGCCCCATCGTTTGGCCTTGGGGTCAGGTTTATCTAAAGTATACCATCCATTGTTACTGGATGAAGAGCCTTTATGCCACTTTATGTAACTAGAAGTCCACCCTTCAGGGTAACCAAATGAGTGGTAAGAATAGCTACCACGTTCATCATGGAACATGCATGACCAATAGGGGCACCCATTATATATCTCAGGCCACCAATGACAATAGTCTTTTGTTTGATCAAAAAGGAAGCAAATGAAAGGCCTTACGGGCTGAGTATATTCACCCTGCATCTACTTCAAAGTTTATTGTGTTCCCCTCCACTTCAAAAGTTACCTTGAGGTCAGGGAGAGGATCTGAGCCCGGACTTTCTTAGTATTACTCCAGAGTCAGAATATCTGGCTGGCATGGCTGTCTCTTTCTAGGGCACTCTTTGGCCCAGTGTCCTTTTTCTTTAGAGTAGGCACATTGATCTGAGGCCAGGGGTGGCCTCTAGTGTGTGCCCAGGTATCCCTTCCTGTCTCTCTGTTTCTTAATTTCTGGCCTATTTGTTGTTGTGACCAGGACCTTAGTCAATGCCTTAGTCTGTCTTTTGTTTCTTTTATCCTCACTCAGCTCCCTTCTCTTCCTCAGTTTCTCTCTTAAAGTATACCTTCTCGGGTTCTCTGAATAAATCCCTCAAAGTCATATCTTGTAATCCATCTAAGCATTGTAACTTTCTTTTAATATCCAGGGCAGCTTTCCCAATAAAGGCCATTGTGACAGATGCCTTTTGATCCTCTGCCTGAGGATCGAAAGGAGTATGTCTCTTATATGCCTACATAATTATCTCTAAGAACATAGAGGGAGATTCATCACGCCCTTAAATAATCTCTCTTACCTTGGCCAAATTAGTTGGTCACCTAGCGGCCACTAAGATACCCACTATTAGAGCCCGGCGATAAGTGGACAGATGCTCCCTACCTTCAAAGGTGTTGGGGTCCCAGTTGGGTCGTTTCAAGAGAAAGTCGGCTTTGAATATATTGGGAAGTTTTGTCGGTCACGCATTTGGTCCGAGGATACTTTTTTCTAGCATCCAGGATGATTCTCTTTTGTTCCTCTGTCATGAAGAGAGTCCCTAGGAGTTGTTGGCAGTCATCTCAAGTAGGTTGGTGTGAAAACATCAATGACTTCACCAGACCTGAGAGCCAGGTTGGGTCCTCGGTAAAAGGGGGATTGTTATTTTTCCATTTATATAGGTCTGAAGAGGAGAAGGCCAATACTGGTAGGCTTGCATTTTTTCCCTATGGCCATCGTCAATCATTGATCCTTAGGGATGGAGGGAAGCAACACGGGAGTTCCAGGGTTTTCAATCATTTGCCACCGGCGAGTTCCTTTAGCAACTCCAGCTCCTCCAGGGGAGGAGGGGCTGTGTGTGACGCAGGGGAGTTATCTGGAGGGCCCTGGGCTGGCTTAGCGTCCTCCAATTGCGGAGAGGCTGAGTCAGCAGCTGGAGAATCACTTAGAGGGTGTTGGGGGTTGTGGGACAAGGGTAGAAGATAAGGAGGGGGATGAGAGTCCAGTAGAGTCAAATCTTGTGACTCAGGGAGAACAGAGGGTGGAGGAGGAGGAGGAGCAGAGGGGTTGAGAGATCGTGGGGGAAGGAGTAGGAAAGGGGACACAGCAAGGAAAGGCTTCACCCACGGAGGAGGAGATTTGCAGAGGTCCTGCCAAGTTAAGGTATATTCCTGTTTATCAGTATGGCTATGTGGCCCTGGCTGTAAGACAATATCTCTGTCTTTTTAAATTAGTGGGAAGTAGAAAGATCCTTCTAGGGGCCATCCGAATCCAAAGGTGGGCCATTCTGTGGCACACAGAGTCTGCCAGGTCCAGCGTTTTACTAAAAAAGAAACATTCTGAGCCCTTAAGCGGACTTTGGTCCATAGATCAAGGGTCAGGGACAGAGGCATTGAAGTGATCTGTCCCATAATGAAAGATACACAAACAGTAAAAGCAACGACACAGGACACAGACAAGAGAAAACAATAAAGACAGGCAATGGACGTCCAACACTGAGACCAAGACTGAGCAGGTGGCAAAACCCGATGGGCTGGCAATACCGAATCTGAAACAAAGTATCACTGAGTCGAGGAGACTATTATTCCTTGATTCCCGAGTCCTCTGTGGCGTCCCCCAGGGACTTGGCTTGTGGCTCTGTGACACGTCTGCCAGCCACCATCAAAGAGAGCTCACACACTTCATCGACAGCCATTTTGCCAAGCCCTAACCTGAAACCTGAAACCAGAAAGAGGTGCCTTACTTACCCTGAGAGTAGCCCATTGGGGTCTCTCGTTCACCACTGCTGGATTTCGGTGGAACCTCCATATATAAATATCGGAAGAGCATTGGGGGAAGAGACCACCAAGAGACTCTCTCATGCAAAAACAAAGGGTTTATTGGGGGTCCAGCATGCTGGGGCTCAGAGCTCATTTGAATAGAGCAGAGAACCCTGAGAACAGCTTAAGCAGAGCTTATATACTTTCCTTGAAGAGGGCAGGGAGGAAAGTTTATTGATGGGCCTGGGCGGGTGAGCAGTTTGCGTGCAACTGGGTGAGGGAGTACATTCTGAAGTTTGGCAGTTGGGGACAGCACATTCTGGGAAAAAGATTAGAAATCACTTCTCAAGATTTCAACAGTGTTTTATTAAGCATACAGTAAAACAGGAAGTGACAAGAATCTATTTTATTAACATTTCACTACCGACTATACTTTGCCAGATTTCCTATAGTCTCTATTGATATCTGCATTCCTACATATTTTCCCCAGTTCATCATTGTGATTAATTCTTCACATGTGCTGACATTTACATTCACTCAATACCCGAAACCCTATAGCTAAAGAACTTTTGGTCCAAATCCTATACTCACTCTCCTTTATAAACATACCGACTATCTTCCTAATACTACTGACTATCCATTTTGACTGGAAGTTCTCTTTGAAAATCAATCATCCAAGTTACAAGGTCCTATGCTTAATACCCAATCAAGGGCCCAATGCCCTTCTGGGCTTCAAATCTTACCTAGATTTTTGTTTTCAGATTCATATATTTTACCTATATATTCTTGAAAATATCGCAGGTTCCCAATACCATTATTCATCCAGCAGAATGATTTCTATTCCAAATCAAACCTGTTATTAACCCTAACCATACACTGTTCCCTCAATCTAACTTTAGAGAAGAGCAAGGACAGAGTTGGTCTTAAAATACAGGAATTTAGGGGATCTTCCAACTGCTGAGAAACTCAAAGGTCTATGCGCAAATGATCCCTAAAGAAGTTGTAGACACCTATGAAGGAACTGAGAGAGCAAAAGTCATCTTTCATTGCAAACAACCTGGTCAGCATGAAGGGATGTGTCTGAATCAGCCTCTCTCTTCTTTATGTAGAGAAGAAGGACCAAACGAGGCCTCTGTGGAGAGCTGTTCCTGGTTACCAATGTTTGATATACCATTCTAACTTGTGAAAGTGTCAAAGGAATTAGGGACAGCCTCCATTTCATGGGACCTTTGGAAGCAAATGTTAGGACAACGTGCTTGCCAAGGCATTGACCTCATTCAGTTCCTGAAGGAAGTGACCTCACCTCACATTCTTGGTGATGGAACTCTCTGAACTTGGGATACAGGCATCCAGGCACACAAATCTAGTCCCAGGCCCAGTCCCAGTGGTCTCACTTCTTTTGATTTACCAGAGACAGAGTCAGTCTTTCTTGGTATCTACTGATGTGAGGATGGCCAAATGCCAGGAAAGCTCTGAAGAGTGGCCTTTCCTGAGTAAGCAGGAAGTGGCTCACCGTTGTCTCCTGACAACTTCACAGAGTTGGCCAAAGAAACCAGATCTGAGACAGAACAGGCCATTTGATGGGAACATAGTACGGCCCACCAGTCAGAGGTCACACCCGATAGTCAGAGACCTACTTTGGGAAAGGAGGTGAATTTGTGGGTGTGAGTGTGTGTTTGTGATTTTGTCTCATGTTCTGAGAATAGGTAGGAAAGGCAGTTTGTTTGGTTTGGAGTGGACGATTTCTAACAAGTGATTTGACAAGGGGAGTGTTTTTATGTCTGTGTATCCCACTGTGTCCATGGTTGTAGACATTAGAAAAGAGAATGCAATGCATCAAAGGATGTGTCCAGGCTAGTAGAAAGCTTACCAGAATTCTTTCTGCCCAATGTATGAAAGGAATGCGGCTTGCCTTATGGATGGGTAACACCTGCTATCTTCCTAAGTTCCTGTTTTCTTCCTGAATTCTGGCCACTCTCCAGAATAGGCTCATGATTTTGTGACCAAGTTATGTACCACCTCCAAGCTCTGTGACATGGCCATGTACTGGATAGCTGAAGGGAATGGCGAGCGTCTCAGAAAATTCAGATATCAGTGTGACCAGGAAAGTCTCAGTGGAGAAACACTGCTTTGGGCCGTTTGCTAACCTAATGTTCTGTTGCCCTGAATGTCAGGAAGGTCTTTGCCTCATGCCACCCCTTTGTGAAGCCTGAAGAAAACAGTTTTCAAATGGAAATGAATATGGATCACCTGTGGCTCTTTGCTTAATTGCTTTGAAAAGGGATGTGTCTGAATCAGCCTCTTGGCCCTGTGTGAGGTTGTGGCTTAGATACTCAGCACGTGGTGGATGTAAAGAGAGATCCCATGTGTGCATCCAAAACCAAAATGGCCAAAATGCAGTCCTTGTGGATGAAGTCTGTCCCCTTCCTCTTTAAAGTTCTTGAACTCCATCAAGTGAGAATAGGGATCCTTTGGGTCAAATGGGTTCTTCAAAGACCTGCAGAGGAGCTTGTGTTTTCTCATGACTGCAAATCACATAAAAATATATACCTGACACTCAGTTTTCCACAAATTGGAGAAGCATAGAAGTATTAACGTCTAGCATATTTGATCACTCCTGTTTCACATGAAGGGTGTCCAGACCACCCTGAATTTACGCCAATGAGGGGCAAGGGAGTTATTTTGGACACTCTCTTGGACTCCGCCACTCATGGAAACCTTCAGCCAGAGGTTGTGATTAGTGTCTATATGGAAGAAGATGAGGGCCATATGGGAGGGTTTTGGTTTTAATTTTGGTCATTTGTGTCCGGTTGGAAGACATGACTGGGACCACCTGGGCTTGAACTCTGGTGTGATTCCCCTTAGAGACTGAATTCAGAGAAGTATTGCCATGAATTTTGTTGGGATTTTAGGAGTCCACCCATGAGAATCACCCTTGGAAACTGAGATCTAGGCCCAGGGTGGCTTTCCACAGAGCCCTGGGTATCTCAGCCAGAAGATCACATGATTTAATTCTGAAAGACTTGTCAGCCATTGTTGAGAGTCACAACACCCATGGACGTCACATTGTAGACCTCAATAGGCCTGGCTTCATGTGACATTTTGGCCACTCTTTGGGAAGCCTTGCCTGTGAGAGTTCTACAGAGCATTCATTGAAATGAGCTTCCTCACCATTTAAAGGTTCCTGAATGAATTGAAACCCACAGTGCCTGCAACGTCATCTTTGAAAAATGCCTAGATAAATACCATGAAATTTTTGAAATTCCCATGACCAGGTGGCACTGGAGAAACTTTGGATGTCCTGTTGCTGATCGTAAATATGCAAGACAGTGCCTTGATTGAGTGGGTTTCATGAAAATGGTGTAGAACAGAGATGCCAATATGTTGGAACCTGCTGAGTAGTGGGCCTAGAGCAGTGGTAGGCAGGTGTGTGATAAAAAATTTGTGGTGGGGCCATGTGGATCTGCCATTGGATCCCAAATGGCTTGTGACTTACATGGTGAAGCCAGCAAACCCTTCCATGTAAAGGCTTCTGGTTATATGGAGATGTTTCCGGGCAATGTTTAGAATCAGGTTACTATGGACATGGGGCCAAGCTATTTGGGATAGAAACCTGGTTGGTGCATTCTCCTGCAGACCCTGACCAACCACACATGAAAGAATTGCCTCCAGAACTGTGTCCCAGTTGAACTTCTTTTATTTCATGAAGCAAATGCCAAAGTCCCAGTGCAGCAGCAAGAAACACCACGAAAAGTGGAGGATGACCAAATGGCTTCCCAGTCCACATGGGAATACCCTTAGCCCCCAGTGGCCACAGTTTACTTACAAAGAGAGAATTCAGCACTGCTGCCTCATGTTCATTGGAAAATAAGAAACCATGTCCTCCAGGTCACATAGATGCAGACACAGCATTGATAGTCTCACTAAAAAGAAGCTAAAGCTCCTGACAACAACATATATTTCAAGTGCCCAAACTCAGAGGCAGTTTCTCAAGAAGTATTTAGGCCAGCAGAGCTCCATGTTTATGGAGTGTTTACCCTGTCCCATACTAGGGAAACTCCTCTACCACTTCCAAGGTTGTAAACTCCTGAGCATATTATTCACTGATTTTATTACTCTTCTCCTCTAATTGTGTCTTACTTTGGGCGAAAAAAATATCAAGGAATTGTTCTGGATGAGAGTGGGAAGATTTTGTTTAGCACATATTTGCATACACATTGGATTCATTTTTCTATTTTACATTTGAAATACTGAATCCCTGACACTAACACATGCTCTGCTAGATTCTGAATACTAATCCTAATATGATGGAGAAAAATAACGGAAACAGAATAGAAATACAAGCAGTTCAGAGGAGGCATGTTGTATACTTGGACTTGCCTTTTGCATTATATAGGGTAGGAGTTATAAATCTAGTCAATTTTTTGTTGAAATAGTTTTCCATGTGCTTTTAAAGTTAACAAATATGTGAATTCCTGTCTCCCTTTCTCTGTATTCTATTCAGCACATGTATTTTTATATGCACATATAGAATCCTACCTGGTATCACACGTACATTCTTGTGAGTTACATGACTTGGCAGATACAAAGTGTGAGAAGAGATCACTCCTCTTAAACGCTGTTTGACCTGAAAATTCAACCTATGGGTGAGCTTCCTAGTTGAAAAAAGTTATACATAAATCCATATCCAGTAAAATGAATATTTTTGGATCTGTGGATGATACATATTTCACGGTGTAATTCGATTGGCATATATATTGCTAATTTTTAAAATCTGTGTGTGGATATATATATATATATATATATATATATATATATATATATATATTCTCTCCAGATATTTCAAAATATTTAATATATGTGTCTTATTATACACTCCCTAAATTCATTCATGATTATGTATATGGATTTATAATCAACTTTTCACAAGATTATTCTCAGAAATATTCATTCACCTGATATACGTATTTTTTTCCTAGTATTGAAAACTAACTTCAGTGAATGGTGCATATAAATCCTAATATTTCTACAGTAACTGATCCATTTTCACATCAATGCAAGTAGATTCCTATGGGACATGATAAGTATTTTGAAGTTCATTTTTATTCAAAACTAGTACATTACTATTTCTTCAGTTTATGCACATTATTGGATACATATTTCATCCACAAGTTCACAAATTTATAGGCATTTATTTCACTTTCATTCACTTTCTGCTTCAGAAAACACGTGTTCCGCCATGTTTCAAACTGGTCTTTTCATGAGACTTCTTTCCAAACACATTATTTTTGATTTCCATAATCACTTTTGAAGCAAAACTCACACACTCTTCATGATAAACCATAACCCTAGGATTACAATTAGACGTATAACTAGTTGTTATGAATGATTATATATCAATATATGATTTCTTATGTATTTTCAGATATCAATTCAATACATTATTTAAAGTGGAACCAGTTATATTATTTATTAACTGTATGGTCTATTCATGCATTATCTCTATATTCATAGTCACAGGGTACACCTATTTTTACCCTCAATACTAATTTATACGTTTTCAAAATATTCCTCAAAAAATGGTGGAAGAAATACTCATGTCACCTGATCTATATATACATTTTATCACAGTAATATTCTGGACAAAAAAATCAAAGGTCACCCTTAAGGTTGTACCAGAGCCTAAATGGAAAGTGAGCATGGATTACTAAAACCTTCCATGTCCAGGTGGCCTAATGCTCTCAAATGTCAATCTTATTGGTGACTACATTTTTGTTTCTTCCTAAGATTATATATTCAACCTCAAGCCTGTTGAAAATGTCTAATCCTATCACTCACTTTATACTTTGCCTGATTTAGTAATGTCTCTATTTATATCTATTTTCCTACATATTTTCCCCTGTTCATCATTGTGACTGACTCTTCACTTGTGCTGACATTTACATTCACTGTCTACCTGAAACCCTATTGCTTAAGAACTTTTGGTCTAAATCCTATTCTCACTCTTCTTTGTAAACCTACTGACTATCTTTCTAATCCTACCGACAATCCCTTTTTGAGTGGGTGTTCTATTCGACATTCAATCATCCAAGGTACAAGCTCCTATGCCATTGTATATAGATTTATCTGAGACATTTTTGCAGAAAATAATTCAAAGCTAAGTGTACCAATTAAGGGCCCAATGCCCTTCTGGACTTCATATCTTCCCTAGATTTCTGTTTTTATACTTATATTTCACCTATATATTCTTGTAAATATCATAGTTTCCCAATACCATTATTCGTCATGCAGAAGGATTCCTAACCCCAAATTGAACATGTTACTAACCCAAACCATACACTGTTCTCTCAATCGAACTTTACAGAATAGCAGGGACAGGGTTGCTCTTAAAATACAGGAATGTAGGGCATGTTCCACCTGTTGAGAACATCAAAGGTCCATGCAGAAATGATCCCTTGAGAAGATGTAGGCAGCTACGAAAGACCTGAGAGAGAAAAGTCATCTTCTATGGCAAACAACCTTGTCAGCATGAAGGGATGTGTATGAATCAGCCTCTCTCTTCTTAATGTAGAGAAGATGGACCAAACCAGTCCTAGGTGGAGAGCTGTTCCCGGGTGCCCATGGTTTATATACCATTCTAACTTGTGAAAGTGTCACAGGAAGTAGGGGCAGCCTCCATCTCATGGGACTCTTGAAAGCAACTGTTAGGACAAAGTGGTTGTCAAGGCAATGACCTCATTCAGTTCCTGAAGAAGTGATCTACCTCACTTCCTTGGTGATGGAACTCTCTTAACTTGGGATCCAGGAAGCCAGGCACCCGGAGCCAGTCCAGTCCCAGACCCAGTAGGCTCACTTGTTTGAATTTACCAAGGAGAGTGTCAGTCTTTCTTGGTACCAACATATGTGAGGATGGCCAAATACCAGGAGAGCTCTGAATAGGGGCCTTTCCTGATAAAGTAGGTAGTGGTTCACCGCAGGCTCCTGACAACTTCACAGAGTTGGCCAAGGAGACCAGATCTGAGATAGGACAGGCCATTTTGGGGGAACATAGTATGGCCCACCACTCAGAGGAAACTCCGGATAGTCACAGAGTTACATGGGGGAAGGAGGTGTCTTTGTGGGGTGGGTGTGATTTTGTGGTTTTGTCTCATGATCTGAGAATAGGTAGGAAAGACGGTTTGTTTGATTTGGAGTGGTCTTCTTCTAGTAAGTCGTTGGACAAGGCAAGTGTTTCTATTTCTGTGTATCCCACTGTGTCCGTGGTTGTAGACATTAGAAAATAGAATGCAACAATTGATATGTCCTGTATAGTAGAAAGATTCCCGGCATTCATCCTGCCCAATTTATGAATGGACTGCAGCTTGCCTTATCCATGGGCAACACCTGCTACCTTCCTAAGTTCCTGTTTCTTCCAGAATTCTCACCACTCTCCAGAATAGTCTCATGGTTTTGTGTCCAAAATATGTACCACCTCCAAGCTCTGTGACATTGCCATGTCCTGGATAGCTGAAGGGAATGGCGAGCATCTCAGAAAACTCAGATATCAGTGTGACCAAGAAAGTCTCAGTGGAGAAACCATGCTTTCGGCCTTTTGCTTATCAATTGTTCTGTTTCCCTGAATGTCAGGAAGGTCTTTGCCTCAGGCCACCCCTTTGTGAAGCCTGAAGAAAACAGTTTTCAAATGGAAATGAATAGGCATCACCTGTGGCTCTTTGCTTAATTGCTTTGGAAAGGGATGTGTCTGAATCAGCCTCTTGGCCCTGTGTGAGGTTGTGGCTTAGATTCTCAGCACCTGATGGATGTAAAGAGAGATCCCATGTGTGCATCCAAAACCAAAATGGCCAAAAGAGCAATTATTGTGAATGAAGTCTCTCGCATTCATTTGTAAGGTTCCTGACCACCATCAAGTGAGAATACGGATCCTTTGGTTCAAATGAGTTATGCACAGCCCTGCAGAGGCTAACCCATAGGTTTTTGGGTTTTCTCATGGCTCCAAATCATATAAAGAATCTATACCTGACAGTCAGTAGGCCTCAAATTGGAGATGCAGAGCAGTATTAACAGCTGGCCTATCTGATCACTCCTGGTTCACCGGATGGGTGTCCAGGCCACCTTGACTTTAGGCAAATGAGGGGCAAGGGAGCTTATTTTTGACACTGTCTTGGGCTGCACCCCTCATGAAAAACTCCAGCCAGAGGTTATGATAAGTGTCTATATGGAAGAAGATGAGGGCCATGTGGGAGTGTTTGGTTTTAATTGTGGTCATTTGTTTGGCGGTTGGAAGAGATAACTGGATCCACCTGGGCTTGAATTCTGGCATGATTCCTCTTAGAGACTGAGTTCTGGAATTTACCTCAAAGAAGTATTGCCATGAAATGTGTTGGGATTTTAGGAGGCCACGCATGAGATGCGCCCTTGAAAACTGAGATCGAGGGCCAGGGTGTCTTTCCACAGTGCAGTGAGAATCTCAGCCAGGATATCACATGATTTTATTTTGAAAGACTTGGCAGCCATAATTGAGAGTCTAAACACAAATGGAACTCATATTGTAGACCTCAATGATCCTGGCTTCATGTGACCTTTTGGCCACTTTTTGGGAAGCCTTGCCTGTGAGATTTCTCCAGAGATTTCATTTAAATGAGCTTCCTCACCACATAATGGTTCCTGCATTAATTGAAACGCACAGTGACTCCAACTTCATCCTTCAAAAATGGTTAAATAAATACTATCAAATTTCTGAAATTCCCATTACCAGGTGGCACTGGAGAACCTTTGTGTATCCTGTTGCTGAACATGAGTGAAATAATTCCCCACGCAATGACACTTCACCGGGAGAATTCCAAATTTATTGCTAAAAGCTGTGTGCTTATATAGAACTAAGGGGGAGATGGTATGGCTTACATAAATGGCAGCAACCCGTTTATTGACAAGTTCTTTCAAATATCAGCTCCAGAGCCCAGGAATTAGTTCTCATTGGGGCTAAGGTTCCCCACAAGCGAGATTTGAAATTGGCGCTGGCGGGAGAGTTCACAAGGGCGGGAACTTTTTGCGCCACTGCAGAAATGAAGAAGGTAGGAAGAAGAAGTCCTTAGGCGCCATGTTGGGGTTTTTCTCTGGGGTATGGCTGCCATTTATTCTTTTCCCATCATTCCACCCTTTTTGTTTTCTTAGGAAGTGGGGTGTCGTTTGTCAGATCTGGCTGCTTCCTGCTGTGTGGGGGTGGTGAGGGGCCTAGAAAGAGAAGTGGAGGAATGCTCAGGGGGCAGGTATGGGGATATCATGGCAGCCAGAAATAAAACCCAGTGGCTATAGACAGCTATTTTCATAGGGGTGAAGTCAATGAATGTTCCCTGAAGCCAAAGATGTCGATGGCATGGAACCAGTCCTGGATGGAAGAGATTGTTGGTATCAGCCACTGGTCCTGTAACAGAGACTCAAGGAAATACTGGAAGCGTTGGCTGGACATGGTGTCGCCAGCACCTGAAGAAGATCAGAGCGAATAAAAACAGAATGAAGATAAAAATTAAAGCAAATGTCAATTTTTGGCAGAAGTTCCATGTGGGGGGACTGACATAGAAGAGGCCAAGAACCATGAGAAAGCTTAGAAGGTGGTAAAGACTATGAATCCAGGATGGCAGATTAAGAGGTTCTCCGAGCTCGTTGTCTCCCGCTGTCTAATACCCGTTGCATTCCATCGTGCCTGGTAGTGAGCTTCATCACTGAGTGAACTGTTCTCTTGGAGATGTTGGGGATTCATCGGTCATCAGAGGCTGGTAGTGACTAAGCAAAAGCTGGTTGAAAGTTTGATTAGGAATTTTATGCAGTTGGGTTTGAAGGCACTTCATTATGCAGGGCAAGAGAGCACAAAAAAGGAGCATCCAAATAAGGGGATCCAAGATATGTAGTAAGTACATGGCAAGATAGGATTGGAAGAACCCCGTTATGGGATTGGAGGAGGTAGGTTTGAGCAATTGGGTCGATAATTCCTGCAATTTAACAACATTTTTTTTATTAGCCCAGATTCATTAACATAATAGCAAAATTCCTCTCTGAGGAATAGACATGTAACCCCTTTTTCTGCAGTGAGAAGATCAATTGCCCTTTGGTTCTGTAAAGCCACTTGTGCCAATGAAGTAACCTGCCGCTGCAAGGAACCCAGAGACTCAGCCATGGTATTGAGTGTTTCCTGCAGTTTTTGTTGAAGGTCATTGGATCCCATAGAGCATGACCTATAGCTCCACCAGAGAGTCCGAGAACTGTTACTGAGGTTGTTAAAATGAGGCCTACCAGAACCGGCAGAAAGACTACCCTACGGGTGCGGGAAGGTAGGGCCAACTGTCAGAATTCGGTGGGAGTATACAAAGATAGCTGAGGAACTACAGTAACCAAGAAACAGGCGCCAGAGACATTGATGGTTGAGGTACTTAAAGAACCATTACACCAGAGGAAATGTCCAGGTTGCATAAACACAGGGCTCTATGGGGTGCTGTAGCTCAAGGAACAAATGGGTAAAGGATTCATTATTGGCAGGTGGAAACAGATGAAAGGAAATAAAGTATTGGTGGAATAACTTTCCCACAGTGGGATACGTGTCACATGTAGGGGTTGTCCTTTTTAGAGAAATTGTAGGGTTTTGCTGGAATATTTCCTGCCGCTAATGGGACTGCTGCTAGAAGTGGACGACTAAGTGAAGCACAGAGAAAGCACTGAGAAGTAGGCACAGAAAGAGGGGTGGAGTTTAATAATCAAAAAGTTTGGTGTAGCAAATTGAGCCATGTGGGAGGGGGACCTGAGAGGGTTGAAGGCTCTGAATCCTCTTTGGATGAGCTATGGATATGATCTCAAAGTTTTGATTCTAAGTCCTTAATGTGTTCGACTACCTGGATGGTTGCCTTAGGTTGCGTAATCAGGGTGCGGCCAATAGTCATCCACCCTGTGGGTCTGACTGAGGTTGTCCGAGCATAGACAGCAAACTCAACATAGCCCCATCGTTTGGCCTTGGGGTCAGGTTTATCTAAAGTATACCATCCATTGTTACTGGATGAAGAGCCTTTATGCCACTTTATGTAACTAGAAGTCCACCCTTCAGGGTAACCAAATGAGTGGTAAGAATAGCTACCACGTTCATCATGGAACATGCATGACCAATAGGGGCACCCATTATATATCTCAGGCCACCAATGACAATAGTCTTTTGTTTGATCAAAAAGGAAGCAAATGAAAGGCCAGTTCCAGCTACCAGGGACGAAGGTTTTTGAAGGTGACAATTTTAGGGAAATAGAGGTGCAGTTGTGGATGAAGCAAGTAGTTGCATCCACTGCGCAGACCTTCTGCATGCCATGTTCTGAGTATCGTTCCCGAAAAGTGAATAAATGCATGGTAGGTGAGGAGGGTAAAGACCAGTCCTGACAGAGCACAGAAAATAAGCAGAGCACAAAAAACAAGCAGTTAGAGAAGACTAGGGTGTTTGGAGAGCTCATTGTGCCTTCTTTAAGAGGAATTGGGCTGCAAAGAAAACCGTGTGAGCCACAACTAAAATGGGTGAGATGGGTGTGGAGAGCAGGAGTAAAGGGGAGGTTCAGTAGGTGATTCTTGGATTTCCTCTGGGGTGGCCCTGTCTTCAGCAGGTGGGGCCTCCTGGTGATGTGGCTTCAACCTAGACATGTGAATCCAGGGAGTGAGACAGTTGTCTGGTAAGGAGAGTTTGGCGGCGGTAAGGGTAAAGAGAATGACAGGATAGGGGCCTTCCCATTTTGCGGCAAGATCCCTTTTTCCTCTGGGGTATTATAATAGACTAGACTAACAGGTGTTAAGGGAGGAGTGTTTGGAGAGGAGACTGGGTCCGGAAGAAGCATCTGTGGATGATATATATTTACTGATGAATTTCGATTGGCATTTATATTGGTACTTTTTAATGTCTGTGAGTGTTGTGTGTGTGTGTGTGTGTGTGTGTGTGTGTGTATAGATATAGATATAGATATACTCTCCATAGTTTTCCAAATATGAAATATATGTGTCTAGTATACACTCTCTAAATTCATTCATGTTCATGTATGTGGATTTATAATCAACTTTTCACAAGATTATAATCAGAAATATTCATCCACCTGAAATACATATTTGTTTCCTAGTACTGACTACTAACTTCAGTGAAGGGTGCATACAAATCCTAATTATTCTACAGTATCTGACCCAGTCTAACATCAATGCAAGTAGACTCCTATGGGACATGATATGTAATTTGTCATTCATTTGTATTCGACACTGGTACATTATTGTTTCTTCAGTTTTTGCACATCATAGGATATACATTTCATCCACAAGTTCACAAATTAATAGGCATTTGTTTCAACATTAATCACTTCTTGCTTCAGAACACATGTATTGTCAGGGTTTCTTGACTGGTCTTTTCATGAGACTTCTTTCCAAACACATTATTTTGAATTTCCATAATCATTTTAAAGCAAAACTCACACACTCTTCATGATAAACCAAAACACTAATATTTCCATTAGATATATAACTGGTTGGAATGAATGATTGTATATCAATATACAATTTCCTTTTATTTTTCAGATATCAGTTCAATTCATTATTTAAAGTTCAAAAAAGTTATATTATTTATTCACAGTATGGTCTATTTGTGGTTTTTCTCTATGTTCATAGAAACAGGGTACACCTATTTGCACCCCCGATTCTCATTTTACATCTTCAATACATTGCTCCCAGAAATGGTGAAAGAAATACTCATGTCACCTCGTTATCACAGCAATATTCTGGACAAAAAATGGAAAGGTCACACTTATGATTGTACCAAAGCCTAAATGGAAAGTGAACATGGATTTCAAAAACATCCATGTCCATGTTGCCTAATGCTGTCAATTGTCAATCCTATTGGTGACTACATATTTGTTTTTTCCTAATTTATATATTGAAACTCAACCCTGTTGAAAATGTCTAATTCTATCCCTCACTTTATACTTTGCCTGATTTCGTAATGTTTCCATTGATATCTGCTTTTCTACATATTTTCCCCAGTTCAACATAGTGTCTGACTCTTCATATGTGCTGACATTTACATTCACTCTATAACCAAAAGTCTATTGCTAAAGAACTTTTGGTCCAAATCCTATACTCACTCATCTTCCTAAACCTACCGAATATCTTCCTAATCCTACTGAATATCCCTTTTTGACTGGATGTTCTCTTCTAAATTCAATCATCTAATGTACAAGGTCCTATGCCATTGTATATCAAATTATCTGAGACATCTTTGCAGAACATAATTCAAAGCTAAGTATCCCAATCAAGGGCAAAACCCTCTGGGCTTCAAATCATACCTAGATTTCTGTTTTCCTACTTATATTTCACCTCTATATTCTTGTAAATATTGCAGGTTCCCAATCCCATTATTCATCGCACAGAATCATTCATCACCAAATCAAACCTGTTTTTAACCCCAGGTATACACTGTTCCCTCAAACATTTTACAGAAGAGCAGGGACAGAGGGGTTCTTACAATACAGGAAAGTTGGGGATCTTCCACCAGATGAGAACCTCAAATGTCCATGCACAAATGATACATGGAGAAGTTGTAGGCAGGTATGAAGCTCCTGAGAGAGCAAAAGTCATCTTCCATGGCAAACAAACTGGTCAGGATGAGGGATGTGTCTGAATGTGCCTCTCTCTTCTTATTGTAGACAAGGTGAAACAATCCAGGCCTGAGTGGAGAGCTGTTCCCGGGTGCCAATGGTTGATATACATTCTACCTTATGAAAGTGTCACAGGAAGTAGGGGAAACCTCCATCTTATGTAACCCTTGGAAGCAACTGTTAGGACAAAGTGGTTGCCAAGGCAGTGACCTCATTCAGTTCCAAAGAATGTGACATACCTCATTTCCTTGGTGATGGAACTCTCTGAACTTGGTATCCAAGAAGCCAGGCACGCAGAGGCAGTCCCAGTCCCAGGCCCAGTGGGCTCACTTGTTTGGATTTACCAAGGACAGAGTCAGTTTTCTTGGTACCTAATGATGTGAGGATGGCCAAATGCCAGGAGAGCTCTGAAGATGGACCTTTCCTGAGAAAACAGGTAGTGGCTAACCACTTTTTCCTGACTTCTTCACAGAGTTGGTCAAGGAAACAAGATCTGAGAGAAGACAGGCCATTTCGGGGGAACATAGTATGGCCCACCAGTCAGAGGACACTCCGGATTCTCACAGACCTACTTGGGGGAAGGAGGTGCCTTTGTGGGAGTGGGTGTGGGTTTGTTGTTTTGTCTCATGTTCTGAGAATAGATCGAAAAGGCGGTTTGTTTGGTTTGGAGCAGACAGTTTCTAGTAAGTCATTTGACAAGGCGAGTGTTACTGTTTATGTGTATCCCACTGTGTCCGTTGTTGTAGACATTAGAAAAGAGAATGCATTAATGGATGTGTCCTGTCTAGTATAAATCTTCCCTATCATTCATCCTGCCCAATATATGAATGGACTGCAGCTTGTCTTATCGATGTGCAACAACTGCTATCTTTCTAAGTTGTTGTTTTCTTCCTGAATTCTGGCCACTCTCCAGAATGGGCTCAGGGATTTGTGTCCAAAATATGTACCACCTCCAAGCTCTGTGACATGGCCATGTAAAGGATAGTTGAAGAGAATGGCGAGCATCTCAGAAAACTCAGATATCAGTGTGACCAGTAAAGTCTCAGTGCAGAAACACTGCCTTGGGCTTTTTGCTCACTTATTGTTGTGTTGCACTGAATGTCAGGAAGGTCTTTGCATCAGGCCACCCCTTTGTGAAGCCTGAAGAAAACAGTTTTCAAATGGAAATGAATGGGCCTCACCTGTGGCTCTTTGCTTAATTGCTTTGGAAAGGGATGTGTCTTTATCAGCCTCTTGGACCTGTGTGTGGCTGTGACTTAGATTCTCAGCACCTGATGGATCTTAAGAATGATCCCATGTGAGCTTCCAAATCTAAATGGCAAAAATATCATTCATTGTGGATGAAGACTCTTGCCTTCCTCTGTTAGGTTCCTGCACTCCAACAAATATTAATAGGGATTCTGTAAGTCAAATGAGTTCTTCAAAGCCCTGCAGAGGTGCTTGTGTTTTCGCATGACTCTAAATCACCTAAAGAATCGATACCTAAAATCAGTAGCGATCAAATTGGAGAAACATAGAATTATTAATGGCAGGCTTATTTGTTCACTCCTGGTTCACAGCAACGGTGTCCAGGCTACCCTGACTTTAGGCAAATGAGGGGCAAACGAGCTGATTTTGGACACTGTCTTGGGCTGCACCCCTCATGGAAACCT